>NC_091195.1:31620917-31710917 GCF_040958095.1 Procambarus clarkii
GTGCCCAATGCAGCCCTGGGAACTCGCCTCAGTCATGACGCTCTCCACATTGGAGTTGCCCTTCGCCTTGCCTCCCCCATCCTCACCGAACATAAGTGCATCTGCGGAACTGCGATGGCAGACCAATATGGTCGTCATGGTCTGGTATGTCGTAAATCACAGGGTAAAATTGCAAGACATGAAGAAGTCAACGACATCATCAAGAGGAGCCTCGCCACAGCCCGCAGCCCGGCACAAAGAGAACCACACTTATCCAGACCTAACGACCCTCAGAAGCGCCCTGATGTGGTCACCTTGCTACCTTGGAAGGATGGTAAGCAAGTGGTATGGGACTACACGTGCGCTGCCACACTGGCCAGTACCTACCTCCACTACAGCACACGTGAAAGCGGTGGTGCTGCTTCTTTCAGGGAATCGCAGAAAATTATTAAATTCAGAGGTCTAGCACACTGCTACAGCTTTGTTCCGATCGGCTCGGAGACCCTCGGTTCGTGGGGAAAATGTGCATTGAAGTTCCTGAAGGAATTGGGGGACAAATTGATCAGCGCTACAAAAGACCAGAGAGCAAAAAGTTTCTTGTTCCAGCGCCTCAGTGTTGCGATTCAGAGGGGAAATGCCTGTTGCGTCTTGGGCACTAGTCCAACTTCAGAGGAATTCGAAGAAGTGTTTGACTTGCAACAATGATCGAACCCGTCTGTGACATT
Source organism: Procambarus clarkii (assembly GCF_040958095.1). Classification (NCBI taxonomy): domain Eukaryota; kingdom Metazoa; phylum Arthropoda; class Malacostraca; order Decapoda; family Cambaridae; genus Procambarus; species Procambarus clarkii. Next base: position 31,621,622 of record NC_091195.1, read on the forward strand.
CATCAATGTTTCCAATTGTTGTGTTTTTCAAGAGATCCATAACCTTTAAGCACCTTTTTGCATTATTATTTTTGTATCAACCCATGTATATCTTGTAACCATCAAATGCATAATAAAGCACAAAAAATAAAAAAGGAAGGGGGTGGTAGGAGAAAAGCACACAGAAACTGTATTGGAGGGGATCTAAACATTCCCTCTAATGCGTTATGCGTGGTTTCCTCCGAGGCTATGGGTCCCCCTTCTTCCAGCTAGAGGTATATATATATATATATATATATATATATATATATATATATATATATATATATATATATATATATATATATATATATATATATATATATATATATATATATATATATATATATATATATATGTATATATATATATATATATATATATATATATATATATATATATATATATATATATATATATATATATATATATATATATATATATATATATATATATATATATATATATATATATATATATATATATATATATATATATATATATATATATATATATATATATATATATATACATATGTGTGACCACCCACAGGTAATTGAACCATTTATGGGGAAAATATGGAGGAGTGTACTTCTGTCACAGACGAGCAACTTAATATTTTCCTCCACCCAGCAAGAATATTTGTAGCTGGATTCAGCAATTCTGGGAAAACAACTCTAGTGGGGAATTTATGGGTTAAATACCACGGAAAATTCTCAAAAATTTTAGTGTCAACTGCAAATAATACAGAACATCCTCTTTCAAACATCCCCTTTCTGCGAAATAAGTTTACTCTCTCCCAGGACCTGATTAACCCATTAGAGTATAAAGATCCTTTTTCAAATGAGTCAGTTTTGTATATAATTGATGACTTATACCTGGAAGCCATACAGAGTCCAATTATAGCCAATATCTTCACACGAGGGAGACACGGTAATATTTCCGTAATTCTAATTAGTCAAAATTTGTTTCCCCAGGGGAAATATGCCAGGACAATAACTCTGAATTGTAGCCATTATATATTAATGAATCAGAGAGACATAACCCAAATTGAAATTTTAAGTGGTCAGTTATATGGGCGAAAAACTACTAGTAGTTTCGTTGAAATATACCGTCGGGCAATATCCCAGAACAAGTATGGTTACTTATTGGTCGATATGACGGTTCCTGAGGCATTACAACTACGAACGAGCATCGCCAATGAAGACCGGTGTGAAATTGTTTATCAAATATAATCAACCAAAAAAATGTCTCTAACGACACAGAAACGGGCAATTCTCACCAACGTCTATAATGACATTTCTAGCCTGGCTGGTTTCACAGGATCAATTCAAAAATTGTATAAGGCTGCCAGACTTAAAGACCCCAACATTAGTGTTGCAGATGTGAAGGACTTTCTTCGTGGAGAGCGATCTTACACCTTACATAGAGGAAATTTAGTTAGGTTCCCCCGACGGAATATATTGGCTCCTAAGCCTCGTACCATAATTGCCTGTGACCTAGGGGACTTTTGTAGTTTACAAAAATACAATAATGGTGTTAAATATATTTTAATTTGTGTCGATGTTTATTCCCGCCTAATGCAGACTCAAACTTTAAAAACAAAAAATTCGAGTGATGTGTTAGTCGCTCTGAAGAAGATATTAGAGGAAACACCTCAGTTTCTCGGTGTAAGGCACGGTGTAAGTTTCTCGGTGATATTCACTGACCGAGGTAGAGAATTTTACAACAAGTCAGTTAAAAATTATTTTAATAAGAAAAATATTAAATTATATAGTGTATTTTCGGAAATGAAATCTAGCATAGTGGAGCGGGCCATCAAAACTTTAAAACATAAATTGTATCATTAAATTACCCAAGCGAATTCATTAAAATACATCCACATCCTCCCTAAAGTCGTGGACGTGTACAACAACACATTCCACAGGATACTAAAAAATACTCCTCATGCCAGTCATAAGTTGCAAAATATTGAAGATATACGAAGACAGTTTAAGGTCATGTATTTAAACAATGACTCCTCCATAACTGCCATCAGTCCACGGCTGCACCTTGGACAGCATGTGCGATTGGCAAAGCGTAGGAATATATTTCACAAAGGCTTTTTGCACCAAAATACATAAGAAATATTTCTAGTGACACATATTGACAGAACACATCCAATCCAGACATATAAAATCAAAGATTTAAACAAGGAGCCGGTCAGTGGCATGTTTTATGAGCAAGAATTGATTCCAACATCCCTTCCAGACTATTTTCCTGTAACGGTATTACAGTCTAGAAAAACATCGAAAGGACACAGAGAATATTTCGTCAAGTGGAGAGGGTACCCAGATTCTAGCAATAGCTGGATTAAAGCTCAAGACATCGTCAAATTTAACAAAAAATGACAGTTCAACAGGACTCTCTCATAGAGAAACATCATCAATTGTTATTTTTATTAAACAATTTATCACCCAAGAAGCGGAATAAACTAATCAAGGCTTTAAAACGGCAGGAAATTGAATCAATTTGTGAAATTTTTCCAATTTTCTGAAACGAAACCTCTCCGTTCAACCTCAGATAATTAATGGGTTACAGAGATATCAGAATGACATTCGTTACATGCATTCAAGTAATAATGTTGGTGGTACCTGTAACCTACCCACCTGTGACTCTGGTAGGGGTGATGGGGGAGTGGGGGAAGAGGACACTCCCCCCTCTCACCCGACAACAACGGGCTGTGGGCGGTGTTGCCGCAGTTGTCCCTCCAGACGGGCGGGGCTGGTCACACATCCATTAAATGCCATTGGGGCCCCCGCCGACCGTCGGGCGCCGCCGCTCTTTAAAAAAAAAACAACGTTGGCCGGCCGGCGCGACCATCGCCTTTTAAAAAAAAAAATTAAATAAAAAAGGGAACATTCCATCCTACCACCCGAAATGCAGCTAATTGTTGCTGGGCACACTCCTCATAAAGCCACCATCACGCCCCAAAATCCAAGTCTGGACAACTTAATAAATGTGAATTTTAAAATTGAGGAAATTCCACATGTCAAAGCATTATTGAACATGTTTGGGAAAAACAACCAACAGGTGATATGGAATAGTCGCGGAAATTTATTAAAGCCTGTACAAAATTTAAATATTTTAGATATAATTAAAACTCTAGCCTTTACTAAGGGACAATTTAGGGCAAATGACAAGGAGGATGTAAGGGTTTTACTGAGGGTGGCTGGCATAGACCCAACCCTCATACGTAATTATCGCGCCAGATCACAGTTAAAAGGGGGGGGAGGGAGGGGCATCCATAGGAGACCCCATTGGGAGCCGTATTGAAGACCTATATGAAGGTCATCTTAAAGACTGCCATATTCAGTTGCATATCCACCATGGAGCAAGCTTCTAGACCCACTCCACCTCCAGCTACACCTGCAGAAGACAAATCTCCCATATTAAAAAAATTGGTTGCTACACAGCGGTACTACAAGTATATTGAACACAAATGTAGAGTGATATATGCATTGTGGGATTGTTATGGCCGTCTTGTGTTGAGTGCCCCTCCAGAACGGTTTTTTAAGTCATTTGGAGAAACGGTGAAACATTATGAAGAATATTCATCCCAGGAAATCCAGACGGAGATATGGCAAATGGAAAAATTAACCTTCCAACATCGAGACCAGATATCTTCGAGACTAGGCGGAGTGTCTATGGGCTTTTAAGGTAAGGAAGGCGGTCTCAACCCCACACCCCCACATTCCTCTCCCTCCAGGTGGGGACACAGGTGTATTTAAAGGTCCCCGCCGTCGCTCCTGGTCACTATAGTTGTCGTCGACACGCTCCTCACAGCCGCCCTTCGCCATGTCTTTATCATCCATTAAGTCAATAGACGATGACATCACCGACACCCATGCCTTTGGGGTCGGTGATGTTATCGTCTACGACTTACCGGCTGCCGTTGTGCGTCCCTATGGGCTGGCGAGCGTGTTGTGGAAAACATACAATTATGCCCGTGTGGAACGTGAATGTCTGACTAATGTCAACAGGGCCACAATACATTATCGGTCTACCCCAGGGGACATTGAAGTGATGATAGCTCCCCTACCCTCCGACGGTCAAGGCATTGTCGAAGAGCCAGTGTTGTTCTTCCGCCCCACCATAGTGGCGCTAATTTCTGCTTTCGGTGCAGGAGCACCCTTTGAGTCCACCCCTATAGCTCAGGAGCAAGTGCAGTCTTCCGCCGACATCCACTACATCACCAATGTCACCCTGGATACTACCAAAAACCGCTTGTTTTGGCTCAAATGTGCCTTAACAAAGGTGGGCAATCTAATGGTGAGAACCCCCACTATGTTTCGGTTAGTGGTGCCCCATGGTCTAGGGGCTTCCCGTGATGGTATGGACAACTGGCACAAGGACGTCGGACCCATGCTGATCTCTCTTCATCATGAGTTGAGCAAGCATAACAATGAGCTGGTAATCCTCAAACGTCCCACTACTGTTACCCCATCAATGGTACCCCTCCCGATTGATGATCCCAGAGGAGAGGGTGATAGTAAAACTATCACCCTAGACGCAGTGGTGGGGGAAGGGTGCCACCACCCCAGGAAGCTCTTCTCGTTCTACACCACCAGCTACCCCCCAGGAAGAAGAGACATCTACACGAGTACTCATCCAGCTCCACCTCCACCACCGCTCCACCTCCACCCTCAACATCTACCACAGCCAAACGACGGATCGAAACCACTATCGGCCCCCACACAAATCATCGTATTGACACCATCCTCGATGGAGAGTCACAGGAAATATTCCTGTTATCCTCCCCACCAAAAAAACAACGAAAGCTGTAACCATCCCCCAGAAAAAAGAAGAGGTGGCAGCACCACCACCGACAGTAACAGCAGCAGTACCACCATCTACACCAGCTCCAGCGGTGGTGACAGCGGTGGTAGCAGCAGCAACCGCAGCAGCAGCACTGCCAACAACGGTGGCAGTAGTGTCAGCGGTACCAACAGCTCCAGCAGCGGTGGCGGCAGTGGCAGCAGTACCACCAACTTCAACGGCTGCAGCAGCAGCAGTACTATCAACGGTGGCAGCGGTGTCGACGGTACCAACAGCTCCAGCAGCGGTGGCGGCAGCGGCAGCAGTACCACCAACTACAGCGGCTGCAGCAGCAGCAGTACTATCAACGGTGGCAGCGGTGTCGACGGTACCAACAGCTCCAGCAGCGGTGGCGGCAGCGGCAGCAGTACCACCAACTACAGCGGCTCCAGCGGTGGCAGCAGTACCATCAACGGTGGCAGTGGTGTCAGCAGTACCAACAGCTCCAGCAGCGGCGGCAGCAGCAGCAGTGGCGACAGCAGCACCAACAGCTGCTGTTCTTTATATGTAATTTGTTATGGGGAATAATCCCCCTGTTGTAGTTCTTTTAAAAAGTAATATTTCCTTTGTAGATTAATAAAATAAAATATAAGGAATGATGTTTTATTTCCCCCCAATCAGAACATAAGTGAACAATGGCCGAGGAACATTACATATACCTTACTAGTCTCGACCAAGAAGATATATACAACAACACAAGTTCAGCATTTACAAACACCATCCCCACACTACATTTAAACCCTTCCATTAAACATGAAGTGGTCTTAGTCAACATACTCCTACCCAGACGAATTAATGCTATCATCAAGGATGAGGGGGAGTCTGGCATAGACGTCTATGCTACTTTTAAACGTGGAACTCTTTCAAAAAGCCCAGAACACCTAATTTATACCTTCCTCCCCAAAACCAACATATTATCCAGAAACATCACATTCATCACGGGGTGAGCTTAGCCGGCAAATAATCACCGACATGAAACTAAGTTTCAGGAGTGATTTCAAAATATACTTCTCAGAAAGAGAAGCAATCCTCACCTATGACCAATCCTTAGAGCGAGTATTACTAGCCTCCACTCTTAACACTGAAGGTACTGGTTCGTTATATTCTCTCAGCCTTCAATTTAAACACAGAATAGCTAATGTACTTGGTTTTGACAGAAGTCGCAAATACACCATTTATCGGGCAAAAACATATGACATTACAACAGCCTCCAAGGTCGTAGCCTCATTCCACCCAGACAATGATGGAGGTTGTGACTATTTACTCATTTATAGTGACGTCATCGAGCCGGATCGATACGGGGGGGGGGGGCAAATTGTAAATATCTTAGATGCAATCAATTATCATGACTCATATTCTAGAGGAGCTCATCCCCTAGTGTACAAGCCATTAAATACTAACACGTTGGAGAAAGTAAGTATTAAAATAACAGATCAGTTTGGACGAATGGTTAGTTTTGAAGATGGGAGGTCGGTTACGGCGGTCTTACACATCCGCCCTAAGGTATAGCAATATAATCTATATAAATATATATAGAAGTGTTTACCCACGTCTTCGGTTATTATAAGAAGAGGTGTCGGGATGCGAGTACCATTCCACACACCTTCTCAGAAGGACTATGGGGAGATCTTCTCCCCCCCCCCCTCTCTAGGAGACATGGGATGAGAGGGGGAGCGATGAATGACATACGTACATTCCAAGCACCTTATCTCAGATCTGGTGGTGTTTTTTTTTGGAACCTTGGCTGGCTTGGCTCGATGAGCCATACCATTTTTCATGAAAACTGTAACACCGACTGCTATCGATTTTGGGAAAAATGTTCTTGGTGATTTAACCAGTGGTAAACGGGATGTAAAGAGTGCTCTGAGAACTCACGGTATTGATGCTCCTAAGACTATGGGGAAGAAATTGGTAACAGGTGGGAAAATTAAAAGACTCTCTAGGAGAAGAAAAAATAAAAATAAAAAATGTAAACGAGACCTTGGGTATAAAAATGACATATTTTCACTATAGTAAGCAGTCATACTTCACCTTTCGGAGGAGATCATGGCGGAGGCTAGTGGAGCTGGGGTGAAAATACCACTAGAATATTATAGCTCCAGTATTATTGACCAATTTCCTAGAAGTAACAGAATACGTAATGTGGAAAGTTCAATTGCCTCTACGCAACAAATAGACATTCTACCTGTCAACCTCCCCATTAATCAACGTTTGCGGGATAATTACTTAGAATTCCGCATCCCTGGAACCCAGGGCGCCTTCTCAGATCTAGCTAATATTGTTATAGATTTTAAGGTATCTTTAACGAAAGATGACGATACCACAAAATTTGAAGAGGATGAATGGAAATTATTGGAATGTGGAATTTGTGAATGGGTTGTCAAATACCATGTTTAAAGGTGTTCGGGTGTTTTTAGGAGAGCAGGTAGTTGAAACAAATTCTAATTTTAATTATTGGTCGTTTATTAAATTAATTATCTCCCTACCTCCATCAAAAATGTCTTCCTTGGGGAGAATTGGAGCCTTTCGTAGGGACTGGAGTGATGATGGTGTAATCCCTAACGAATTTACTAATACATTTTTTACTGGAGCAACCGCCAAGGATAAAAAATTTATGTCCGATTTAAAAGGTAAAGGATTGTCAATGTGTTTTCCCCTACTATTGGACGTAACAACCCTAGACCAATACATATTAGATAATATAGATGTACATCTAAGATTGGAGCTCTCCCCACATGCTTGGGTGCTAAATACAAGTATGGACGATGGCTCTAAGTATCGCTTGCATATGGATTATGCTAAGTTATGGGTAACACGGGTGTTCCCCTACCCAAGTGCTTACCTAGCCTTAAACAGCTCACTGTTAGCATCCCCCGACCCCATAACCTATACTTTCAATAAAACCATTTCTAAAACATATGTCCTAGCAGGGAATTTAACTAGTCTCTTAATTGATCAGCCTTGGGCGCAAGTAATTCCTCACAAGATATTCATGGTAATTGTACCAATGAATTATTTCGCCGGCCTTCACCAAGGTAATGGATTTTATTTTGAATATGCAAAGCTGAAAAATATTGCTTTGTATTTGAACAATAACGCAATTTACCGAGTTGGCGGTGATTTCGACAATCATTATGCCCGCCTTTATTACGAAACTTTGAAGACATTAGGGTTAGAGCGTGATTCACTACTAGGCTTTGACACTTTTCATAAGGGGAGATCAATATTTGCCTTTGACTTAACCACCATTCAAACAAAAGATTCCCTCCCTGTGGAGAAATCTGGCAACTTGCGTATGGAGCTTGAATTTGGTGGCGGTGTTACATATAACAGACTGGTTTTACTGTTTGGGGAAACGACCGGGGTACTATCCATCGACGGGCAGAGAACTGTTCTATGTGACGTGCGAGCTTAAAAACATAATGAATTGTTATGATATAAATATTAATTTAAAAAATAATCTAGGGGATCGAGTGCTCTACCTAGGGTGTTATAATGCAGACGAGATAGAACATTTAAATATCTCATCAAGAAAACCTATCGTCCTCATAACTAATATTTTACCATCACACAGCAGATTAACTATGGGACATTGGGTAGCTATTTATGTTGATAAAGTTAAACATCGAATGTTTTTTTTCGATAGTTATGCAATGTCGGCGGTTACTTATGGACATTATTTTCAAGGATTTATTAAAACTAACAAAATAACAGAGGTGTTTGGAATGTGCTACAGACTCCAGAGTGATTTTACTCTTGCCTGTGGGCTCTATTGCGTCATGTTTGTTCATAGGGTGAGTCACCTGGGGTTGCCTTCAACAGTACACTACTTACATAATGTATTTTCAAGCGTTAATTTAAAATTAAATGATAAACGCGCCCTCGCTTATGCCAAACGATATTTTCCTATGAAACATCATTGTGTTAGGACATTTTGTAGAGGTGTAGGGGTTGGTTCTTAAAGGTGGTGTAGAGAATATTTTTGTTAGCTAGGCAACCTACCTAACAAGGGGATTACCCCCATATAAAAACCCCTCTCACCCCACAACCTCCCTAGAAGACCTCCAACCTCCTCATCCTACAAATGGAAGGTGTCTCTCCAAAAACACCCGCAGGGAAGATTGAAGTCCTTGAAGGGCCTGGTTAGTATTACCCTCACTTTCTGGTAAAGATTTACTTTTTTCCCACAATAGAAAGTTTGTACAACCTCTATTTTACCTCATCTTTTTTTCAGTGCAATTCTTGGGACCCGTCCACATTTGTAGAGTAGTAATTCTACGTGGGGGGTCTGCCCCAAACAAGATGCTGTTACGTAGCCTAATTGATGATGCCTGCAGTAGAGGACACAAGGTCGCTCCTGCAGGGGGAGAGGTATGTACTAGCCGTTCTTAGAGGAAATAGAATATTTTTCAAATAAAAGATATAATCCTATAAAAACCTTTAATCACTATAAATTATTTCCCTCATCTCTTTCCAGAACACTTCAGATGTGGGGGAGAAGGAAACTCAAGCAAAAGGCAACCACCCAACTCACCCCACACCCCCAAGAGAGGGGGGAGGGGGTCAAGACCTCCCCACACTCACCACAGATGGGGAAACAGAATTCTACTCAGATGAGGATGGGGAGGTGGAGGGAGGGTGGGGAATAAGGGTGAGGAATCCATAACTACAATTATTACCTATCATAATTATCTTTTTATACATCATTTGTGATTTTTACCTAATAAAGCATTAATAAATTCTTTGATTTTTTTTAACCCTGGGGGAGATCTATAATTTAATACTCTTATATAAGACCCACACCACCCCACTGGGTGTGGAACTCTGTTTCAGTAAAGTCAAGGTTATTAGGTGTGAGGTAGGGTACAGGCGACCACCCCTACCGAGAGGAACCTGTTTTACACCTGCCCCATAGAGGAATGTGGGGGGCGTAACTGGCACTCACCTGTGTGTGTTTATTATACAAATAAATTCATTTTTTTACTTAAATATACTGTCATACTTTTCTGTATAAATGAACATGATCATAGTGGTACATAATAGATACCTATCTTCACTGTTTTTTCGACTGCTACCACCCACACCTTGGGTGACCTAATATGGAGTGGCACTATGTGGCACTCCGCTTCTGATTTTCTTATCTGATTGCCTTACATAGGTGGCTCTATCTGTCACCAAATAATCTACTACCCACACATCCTAAATGGCTCCCCTAACCTTCATGACTTGGAACGCAAAAAACATTAAAACATCTCTCACAGAACTTAAACAATTCCTTTACTCATCCAAACCGGACTTAGCTTTCATAACCGAATCCTGGCTCACTCCCAAACAAAATCCTATTTTTTAAAAACTTTCAGATGCAGATACTGGACAGACCAAACCATATGAGTGGTGGTATTTTCCTCCTAACACGGAGTAATATGACATGTAAACCAGTAACACTTGCACATTTTGTGAACGGTAAACTCGAAATTTTAGCATGTCTAATACCTTACAATGGTACACACATATGCTTCCTGGGTATATACAACCCTGGTGGCACAATATATTTAAATGAACTGGAATTCTATCTTAACCAATTACGGCAACCAATCATTGTTACAGGTGATCTCAATGCAAACCACCCCACATGGAGTAGAGGTACCCAAAATACTGCAGGCACCGATCTATATAACTACTTAGACACTGCACCATATATTCTTCTCTCGCCGCCCTACCTTGCAACCTACTTTAACTACAGAACCAATTATGAAGCCTCACTGGACATCTACTTTGGCTCGGCGCACTTTCAACATGAACTACAGTTTCATACTGGACCAGATATTGGTAGTGACCACAAACCCCTCATTATAAAATTTACTAACTTTCAGCCATAAGCCCACCTCCTAACGCTCCCCAAGTGGAACATTAAGAAACTAGATAAGAAAAAATGGGCTGATACTGTCTGTCTCCCAGATACAGACGATGTAGACCCAAACACGCGACTGTCCACAATCACCTCGGCCATAAATTCTGCAGCCACCCAAATGCTCAAGAAAACTTCAGGACATAGGTCCAACAAACCACTTAAACCGTGGTGGAATGCGGAATGTGCACGAACAGTCGCTTTGCGGTCACTAGCCATACAAAAACAAAGACGTCAACCCTCCCTACAGAACTGGGTTAATCTCCGGCGGGCCACAGCAGAAGCAAAAAAAAACTATTCTGTCAGCAAAGTGAGCATCATGGGCAAAATTTTGTGATAGCCTCACACCCACTACACCACATTCAAAAGTCTGGGCTACATTTAACAGCATTAAAGGTCGCCCAACATTCCCTTCGTTTCCCCTGATGATCAACGATTCACTCTGTCAAACACCTCAGGAGCGTGCAAATGTTCTTGCTGAATGTCTTAAAGTTACCCTCTCAACACCCTTCTTTCATGCCCAAGAACTCCCCCTCAGACAATAAATTGACCGTGTCGTACTGCTACCCATGCTCGGCGTCGACAACATGTGCACCTTAAGCGAGCTACAATTAGCCTTAACCCGCCTACCTCTTGGCAAGGCACCTGGAGAGGATGGAATTCTATATGAACTCATTAAATATCTTCCATCGACTGCACATAGTATTCTTCTAAACTATTACAACCTATGCTGGACTCACGGAAATATTCCCTCGCAATGGCAGCCCAGTTTTTTCTTCCGTTCCTTAAACTACGAAAAGACCCATCCCAACCTGCGTCATACAGACCTATTTCCCTACTATCATGCCTCAGTAGTGTCATGGAAAGACTAGTACATACTCGCCTCCAATGGAACCTAGAGTATAATAATATTATACCGTCACTCCAATCTAGATTTCGACCGCAATGCTCCACACTTGATCAGCACTGAACTTGAACTCTGCCAAGTTCAGGTTCAAGTATGTTTATAGAGATAAGCAAGAAATACATCTCAAAGGGATAGAGTAGCTTAAGCTATTTCTACCCCCTTAGTACTCTGCCTTGAACATGAAATCCGCACCTCCCTCAGAAGCAGCAAATTTTGTATTGTTCTCTACTTAGACCTCAAAAGAGCTTTTGATAGCATTCCTCATACTTGCCTCCTCGCAAAGCTTGCGCGTTTAGGCGTACAGGGAAGATTACTTTTATGGTTAAAATCCTATCTTACGACCATGACCTCTAAAGTCTATATACAAGGCGAGTTTTCCGATGACATCCCAATACAAACGGGTGTCCCGAAAGGCTCCATACTAATCCCAACCCTTTTTGCTGCATTCTTAGCAGATTTGCCTAACACCCACCCTGTTCACCTCTCGGCGTACGCCGACGACTTAACATTGTATTATTCAGACAATGCCTTACCTAATACAGTCTCAACAATGCAAACAGCACTTGATCACCTCATAGATTGGACACAACAATGGGGCCTTCAAGTTAGTACTACCAAAACCTATTATCAAATTTTCACTAAAAAAAGACTTGCTCATCTACCCACCCTCACAATACGCAACACTCCCATCCAACACGTACGAGAACATAAATACCTCGGCATGCACTTAGACTCGCCCTCACTTACCTGGAAAGTACACATTCAACACCTTAAACAGACGACCAACCCCGACTCGCCATACTTAAAGCCCTCACTGGCACCACCTGGGGAGCACACCATAAAATCCTGCTCCATTTCTATACAACCTACATTCGCAGCCAACTAGACTTGTTGCCAAGCATATGCGTCGGCTGCGCCTACTAACCTACAGAGCCTAGAGGTCATTCAAAACAATGCCATGCCACTTATATGTGGCGCAATGCGTTCCACTCCCATCCTCGGACTTTACGGGGAAACGGGCCTCACAAGCCTAGCCACCAGACGAGACATAATGTGTGCCAACTATCTGTCACTCTGTACCACTGCTCACCAGACACCCCCATACAGATCAAATATTAACCCAACAGTTAACCCACATATCCCCCGCTTCCCAACCAATCACTCACAACCTTTCCTCACACGGGCTACAAATAACCTCAATATAGACCTCTCTCTACTCCAAAACTCGGAAACCCAACTTACTGTTCCCCCTATTCCACCTTGGCTTTATACAACTCCTAATACAGCAATACAACTCGAAGACAATATTCCAAAGTCTGCACCAAACTCAGCCATAGCCTCAGTCTTTCTCTCAACAATGAAAAATTGCTACCCAAATACCACAGCGATTTATACAGATGGATCTCGCATCATGAACAACGTACCCTCGGTCACTAGCGCTGTATGGATACCGGAATACCATCTCAAGCAGGGATGGCGGTTACCAAACCAACTATCTGTTTTCACAGCTGAATTATATGCCTTATATCAAGCTCTCCAAATAATCACAACATTACCAATCAGGACATATACAATCTGCAGTGACTCCAAGAGTGCGATACAAGCCATTACGTACTCTACAACAACGTGCAAGGAGTTTGTTTACCCATGTCTTCAACTTCTTCATGAACATCGATTGAACGGTTATGATACCTCTATCCAATGGGTCCCAGCGCATTGTGGTATTCTCCATAATGAACTAGTAGATCAACTAGCCAAAGCAATGCACAACACGCCTCACATTACCCGTCATCCAATTCCTCATGTTGCACGTAAAGGAGCCTTCAAAAATACCATAACCCAAGATTTTGAGACGAAATGGAAAACGTCATGCTCACCCTTGTACTATGGGTCCATTAAAAAGAAATGGGAAACTTGGAAACATGTCAGATATAAAAGCAGATAAATTGATATAGCGATGACCAGATTAAGGCTGGGACACACCAAACTGGCAGCACACAGCTCTAAGTACAGAACAGACATCAACGAACTCTGCATCCACTGTCTGGTGCCTGAAACAGTCGAACACTATCTCCCTCACTGCTTCCGACATTATAGTGCCAGAGTAAATCTCAAACAAGTACTTATTAAATTTATACCTGGCGCCACCTATAGCTAAACACAGAAAACAACTGCCTCGTCGCAGCCCCAAAATCAGCTGACGCCATAAACACAACACACTGCCCTACGGTTATCTTGAGATGATTTCGGGGCTTTTTTAGTGTCCCCGCGGCCCGGTCCTCGACCAGGCCTCCACCCCCAGGAAGCAGCCCGTGACAGCTGACTAACACCCAGGTACCTATTTTACTGCTAGGTAGCAGGGCCATAGGGTGAAAGAAACTCTGCCCATTGTTTCTCGCCAGCGCCTGGGATCGAACCCAGGACCACAGGATCACAATTCCAGCGTGCTGTCCGCTCAGCCGACCGGCTCCCAGTGGTGCGGCAAGTCTCCCTCTAACATACACCTCTGTTTTAGTCGCCGCTCCTCTGTCTACAGCACAACACAACAAGCACTTTTGAAGCGCTTATCATCCTCAACATAAACGCCTCTACCAACATCTGTACTGGTGCAGTCATCGGAAGGACAAACCCTTCATGTAAACTGCACCTACTATCAAGAAGAAGAAGAGAAGAAGAGAACACTATGCTTCCAAATCAAGATGAATGCTTTTTTCTTCGCATGCTGTTGGTAAATTTGCCCGGTCCAACGTCTTTGTAGCCAATGAGATTTGTCAAAGGCGTTACAAATGCTGCTTTCTGTAGTGCATGTCAAGATCTGAATTTATTAAAGAACCACTGACACTAGAATGTATGCATTAATGACGCGTCCAACACGCCACATCCAAATCAAATTCGTCCGTTGTTTGCATTCATAGTGACCACCTTATGGTCGGTCGGGAGTATGGTCGAGGCAGCCGGTCAGCTGAGCGGACAGCATGCTGGGCTTCTGATCCTGTGGTCCCGGGTTCAATCCCGGGTGCCAGAGAGAAACAATGGGCGGAGTTTCTTTCACCCTATGCCCCTGTTACTTAGCAGTAAAATAGGTACTTGGGTGTTAGTCAGCTGTCACGGGCCGCTTCCTGGGGGTGGAGGGCCTGGTCGAGGACCGGGCCGCGGGGACACTAAAAGCCCCGAAATCATCTCAAGATCATTTCTTAAACATTTGTGATATAAATTGTTTAATTCTTAATTTTTTCACATTCAATTACATAATAAATTAGGAATTTTAATAGTTTTGCTCAGCTCGTAGAGCAAGCTGCCAGAGGTACTTGTAGCTAAGTCTAAGCCTAGCAGAGGTAACAACTAGACGTCTTCTGACCTTACGGGATGACTCATAAGCATGTGGCACTTCTTGCATAATGCTGTGATGATAGATAGATTAGGTAATCAGAATTTTACTTTGCCGCATCTCTTGTAAATATTGTTGGAGCTCTTATATTACTGTGTTCAGGTTGCTCAATGGCATTCTAAGATGGTAATCAAGTCCCTCTTTTAGAACATATGTTTTGACTAACTCATCAGTTCTCATGTTAGCTTGGGTTGGGATCCAAAAGGGACAGACTCAGATTCCATCAATAATGATTTTATTATATCTGTGCCTTGCATCAGACACACCTGTGTCTTGAGGAGTTGAATATGTATAGGGATGACCAAGTCACTCAAAAATAACGTGTGACCATTGGATACATATATTCGTTTGCCTGCGAGGTGTATGGCTTACAATTCTGTACTTAGAGTGGAGGCCGAGTTATTTATACGAGCTCCCTACTTGGAACAGGACTCGTCTCTAGTTGCCAGGACAACTGCACTTCCGGGAGCACCAGAGGAGTGGTGCAGGGAACCATCACTGTAAATCGTTTGAGAGGTTGTGGGTGTTTGATGACTTGAGGAGGGAGCCATATTATGGGTTTCTTCACTCGACTCGACAGGTGAGCATGATATGAGAGCATATTACAGTATATATTAATCATGAGTGGAATTTAATTATAATAAATACAGGCGTTATAAATGCACGATACATATTTAGTTTTAACGTCTTATATTTCCAGGAGTTGAAACTAATCTGAAGAAACAGAAAGAAATTTATCAAATCTTCAGCACGAGTACATCAGATAATTAACAATGCATCCATAAAATATTTTATGCAAGATACATTAAAAATAACAATATATATATATATATATATATATATATATATATATATATATATATATATATATATATATATATATATATATTGAAAATTAATTAAATGTAAACCTTCCTGTAAGTGATTAAAGCCAGAGGAGGTGTCAACCGAAAGTCCTGACGATCCTGTTAGTGAATAGTTACAGAATAAGCTGTAATTTCCTTATAAAAATAATACAAATATTCACAACACACACGTTTACAATATTTGTTTAAAGTTTTGTGTTTGTGTAAACGTTGAGAGAAATAGTCTTCATGTTCACCCCGTCGAAATTACTGTTTACCGATACTGACTCATTTGCAAATCATATAAAAACTGTAATAAACTAAGGCCCATTTGAAAATTGCCAGCTCAACATTGACTCTGTTTAGACTGATCGCAAAATATACAAATAAAACTAGCAATGGCGATTGCCTGCTGCTGAGAAACTCGACAAAAGTGGTGAGGGAAGTAACACTTAAAGTCAAGCATGTTTGCCTCGACTGAGAAGTCCAGTGCGCCTGACTCGACTGAGATGTCCAGCATGTCTCCTTCGACTGAGATGTCCAGCATGTCTCCCTCCACTGAGATGTCCAGCATGTCTCCCCCCACTGAGATGTCCAGCATGTCTCTCTCCACTGAGATGTCCAGCATGTTTGCCCCGCCTGAGATGCCCAGCATGTCTCCCCCCACTGTGATGTCCAGCATGCCTGCCTGGCCTGAGATGTCCAGCATGTCTCCCCCCACTGAGATGTCCAGCATGTCTCTCTCCACTGAGATGTCCAGCATGTTTGCCCCGACTGAGATGTTCAGCCTGTCTGCCTGGCCTGAGATGTCCAGCATGTCTCCCTTCACTGAGATGTCCAGCACGTCTGCCTGGCCTGAGATGCCCAGCATGTCTCCCTTCACTGAGATGTCCAGCATGTTTTTCCCGCCTGAGATGCCCAGCATGTCTCCCCCCACTGAGATGTCCAGCCTGTCTGCCTTTCCTTTGACGCCCAGCATGAATGCCTGGTCATGCCGTGTTAACCACACGGCCGGGGTGGGACCAACACCTGTCACAGCTCGTCCCACACACCAGACCTCGCAGCAACATCCTCGTCTTGGGCATCACTCCAGAACGTCGCGTGGAGTTCGCCGAGCACACAAGCTCAACATGTATGTCTGGACTGAGAAGTCCAGTACGGCTGGCTCGACTGTAAAGTCCAGGACGTCTGACTCGACTGTAAAGTCCAGTACGCCTGACTCGACTGTAAAGTCCAGTACATCTGCTTCGATTGTGAAGCCCAAATTGTTTACATCAACTCCACATTCAGTTATCCTACAGGAAGATCTGGACAGATTGCGGCATGACCTTGCCGTGAATAAGGCCGGTCGAGACGCGCTAGCAAATGTGTTCATGTGGTTGTACCGGGGCACCTTCCCAGTAGTGACTTACCTCACTCAGGACTTGGGGTACACCAATGCTCAGTACAAGCGTGTCTTCGATGCTCACCAGAGAGATAAACTCGAAGTTTCCTCTGACGCGGCTACTTTTGACATCAACCTGTTGTACAAGCTCCTGCAACGCATCTGTGGCCTGGCTGAGGTGAAAGACCCCACGTGGATCACTGAAGATCCTCAAAAACTATCGCTTGAGTCCCTTATTTATAGGCTGAAGCAGCACCGAAATACGTTTATCTATCATCGTATGATCATGAGACAGCAAAGTCTCAGCACAACACTGACGAAGCTCAGGGACTTATTGGTTAAGATGTTGGCTGAGGCTGGTGCTCGGTGTGGGACAAGCAGCCAGAATGTGCAACAGGCAACTAGAGCTGCCACGGAGTATATTGATGGTCTGATGGCAAAGGTCAGAGAGCCGCTGAATCCCTTCGATGTGGTGTACTTGCCTCAGCTCCACCAGGAGAACAAGTTGCTCGACAGCCAAATCACAGAAATGGTTAAGCAGAATAGCAAGCAGGAGTTAACTAGTATATACACTCAATGCCACTTGTATATGGACTCACAGGTACACAAGACTCTTCCTGCACCCGGTATCCTCCTCAATATTACCTACGACCTAAGTCGTGCTTTCACAAGACTGCAAGTCCTTGAAGATCCCGCCACAGGAGTAAGACCTTCCCACGTGGCCAAAGGTCAGGATAGCGTAAGCTCCTCCCACACGGCCCAAGGTCATGGTATAAACTATGAAGATATCTTAAGTGTGAGACAAGATAACAAAGGTGTCCCTCAGTGTGTCCTCCTGACGGGGGAAGGTGGTATGGGCAAGACAACTTTACTCAAGCTCATCCTCGAGAAGTGGGTAGAGGACCCTGCTGCCATACGTCACCTGGGCACTGTGGACCTCGTTTTCTATGTACAGTGCAGGGACTTACATCTTAATACCTTCGATGGTCTCCTCCGCCAGTTACTGCCTCAAACACTTCATGATTCTGATCCTGACTTCGAGCAGTTTAAGAACATAATCTTGAGCTTAAATATATTAGTCCTGATTGACGGCTACGACGAGGTCAATGACCATTCAGGAAGGCTGGTGAAGGAGTTGTTGCACCTGCCTGGCAAGAATGTGAGGTTGGTGATAACCACACGGCCGGGGTGGGACCAACATCTGTCACAGCTCGTCCCACACACCAGACCTCGCTGCAACATCCTCGTCTTGGGCATCACTCCAGAACGTCGCGTGGAGTTCGCCGAGAGAACCATCAAGGTGCTGGTGGAGGAAGAGAGCCAACGGAGTGTCATCACAGGGAGGTTTACCCAGCGGCTGGAGCAGATGAGTCAGTTCCTGGGTGAGTACCTCAACACTCCACTCACCTTGACCTTGTTGGCGCTGCTGTGTGTCGAGGCTCCAGAAGAATTTAACAACCTCACCACAAACACTCAAGTCTACGAGAAGATTCATGACTTCATAACCAGCAAACTGGTGTCCAGACTCACAGACAAACACGTGACCGACCCAAAAGGAAAATGTGATTTTTTTTTGTCGTTTTTTGAAGAAGTTAGTTTAAGAGGGATCAAGAGGAAGGAGTACGACCTTTGGCCGGAGACGGAAGCAGAGATTAGGGAGAAGTGTGACACTCTGGGACTACCGCAGGAGGAGGTCTTGTCCACTTATTTCATAAAAACAGGCTCCCATCGGAGCCTCTTGCCTAAGCAGGTGTTTAGCTATTTTCACGCCAGGTACCAGGAGTATTGTGCCGGCAGGGGGCTGGTCGCTCAATTGGTGAGGGCTGAGGGAAAACTCGGTGATCCAACATCACATAAGGAGTCGCGTAGAAGTGAAACGAACACCAACCTTGTGCGGGATGTTCTTCTGGAGGACAAAAACACAACGTTTGGTGAGATATTTAATGAAACTAGATTCCAGTGCATCTTACTTAATGCTACCAGTGTGTTGAGCAACAGTCATTTTGAACACAAATTTGCGTCGCAGGTAATTGACATTGTAAACTTCGGGGAAACTGTGGAAGAGCTATTAAAGCATGTAGCAGAGTCCCGTGGTAGTGAACACGTCATCCAAGCTGTGTGCAAGAAACTGAAAGAACTAGCACACTGGAAGATAAAGAGTGTTGGATCGTATGCTGTCCTGCCGATTGTTCTTAGGAGGGTGATGCCTGATAGTATCTATCTGGGTATAGAGAGCAGACCACAGTCAAGCCAACTGCAGTGCGTATTGGGATTTTTGAAGAAACAACAAATATATGTAAACATGTGTTTCTATGGTCATTACTTTTGCAGAAATGGCGATCTTTCAGACACCTATTTAGAAACGGTGACAGCACCCGGCAGTAAGTGTATCTTAGAGATATTTGAAGGTTGCTTGTCTGAGGCAGCCATTCCCCTCCTGCCTCTCACCCTCCGGTGCCTCACCCTGCGCCTCACACAACAACAACTGCTCGTCCTCATAGATCACCTGCCACACCTTCGCCACATCAATAACTTAAGTAAATATTACTCTTCTCTATCATAATACAATAGTATTTCTATTTTTCATTTTTGCTTATATTCCCTGCTGACAGCATATGCATGAATATCATAATTACATATATATAATGCTTACAATCTCTACAGTGACCATTAAAGTGACTAAACTTTCTAAAGGTTCCAAAGAATTAAGAGAAAATTAATCTATACCGTATGAAAGATTGTCTGTTTTTTCTGACTGTCCGTCTGTTCATGTAGTCGATTGTCTTTCCAAAGTTGGAGGCGAGACTCTAGGGTCTAACTTCACCCAAATTAACAGCGATAATGTTCTGAGGTCCGGATGAACTTAGGTTTTTCTGTGTCGCCAGAATTCAAAAGGAATAGTGTGCCAGGGTCACAAGCAAACACCCACGACAATTTTTCGCACAGACTCCTGGATGCACAGCTAAATATTTTGAAAACAAACTTTTCAACAAAAATTTGTCTTATAATAATATTATAACCTGATTATTAAATTACTTATAATAATTTACTAATCTCGGGAAAATTAATATAAATTTCCTGCTGTTCATAATTTGCCCGTACTCACATAAAACAGATAAACCTCCAATAGCGTCGTAGGTTTCTGAAGCCAAACTTCTTTCCGAGAGTAAAGTGGTAACTATTCTTTGTTAGTATTACACTCCACATACACATTAGACAATATATTTTTAAAGGAGAGATAATAGACAAAGAGAGACAAACACAGAGACAGACAGCGACAGAGATTGAGACAAAGACAGAGAGTGAGAGACAAATACATAGAGAGGCAGAGACAGACAGTAGATAGATGGATCTATAGATAAACAGATGGATAGTTCGATCTATAGATAGATAGATGGATCTATAGATAGATGGATAGTTCGATCTATAGATAGACAGACGGATAGTTCGATCTATAGATAGACAGATGGATAGTTCGATCTATAGATAGACTGATGGATAGATGGATCCATAGATAGACAGATGGACTGATAATTGGATTTACTGATGTATGGATAGATCGGTGGACATATTGATAGACAAGTATATGCATAGATTGTTGATTTGCCTGATGATAGATGGATCGAAAGATGATAGATATATGAATTGTTGGATAGACTGATGGATGGATTGATGTATAAAAGTATGGATAGATGGACTGATAGACTGAGAGATAAATAGATAGATATATAGACAGATGGATAGACAGACGGACATAGTAATTGATAGATGGATAGCTAGATGTATAGACAGATGCATATATGGATGGACTTACGGATGGATAGATGGATGGATTGATGTATAGAAGAATGGATAGATTGATGGATGGATTGATGTATAGAAGAATGGATAGATTGATGGATGGATTGATGCATAAAAGTGTGGATAGGTGTACTCATAGATTGAAAGATGTATAGATAGATATAGTTGATAGGTGGATAAACAGATGGATAGAGTAATTGATATGTGGATAGCTAGATATATAGATAGGTCCATAGATTGATGGACTGATGGATGGATAGATAATAAATAGATAAATGGATATCATGAGAGATAGAAGGATAGATATTTATTTTCGTGATATTCACACAGAAGGATAGATAATGATAAGATGTATGCATAACTGGAAAGATAGAAGGATAGATAAGGAGTAGATGGATGGATAACTGGAGAGATAGAAGGATATATAATGGGAAGATGGATACATAACTGGAGATAGAAGGATAGATAATGAGTAGATGGATGTATAACAGGAGAGATAGAAGGATAGATAATGAGTAGATGGATGGATAACTGGAGAGGTAGAAGGATAGATAATGAGTAAATGGATGGATAACTGGAGAGATAGAGTGATAATTAATGAGTAGATGGATGGATAACTGGATATATAGAAGGATAAATAATGAGTAGTGTGGGATCATACAACCGACTATGGGACTTTCTACTGGTACTGTTCAGCTTAAGCTACTTAGCCCAAATTGGGAATGCCAGATGTAAGCGGTTCACTTCAGGGGTCACTACAAACACACTGGCAACCACGCTGGGAAGCAAGATGTGAAATTAGTGATCCAGACGGTAGGCGGCGTGAGCAAAACGCCAAGGGTCAAGTACTCCAGGTAGAGAAAAAAAGGCAGTCTTCACTCCCAGAAGCAATACAGAGCCTCACTTGGGTCGTTCATTCTGCAACTCGCTTGCAAGCGAATCTAGCAGGAAGTATTTGGGTTCTCACACCGAATTTATAATCAGTGCTTTGGGGCTGGGAACCTGAGCCAGCTTAAGGTTGTAATAAAGTTAATTGATAAGTTAAGTAGATGGGGCAGTACTGCAGAAAGAGGAATGATACCAAAGGCAAGTGTAATTAGCAAAAATAGGTTTATTCAACTACTTATTTACTAATACACAGCCACCCATGTTTAAGTTACTTTAATGAAGAATATTACTTCAACTGCTGTCAAACACCCTTTTGCAGTAGGTTTCCAGACCCACCACCTGATAGGTGTAAAGAGACACAAGATCTCGACCACTGGACAGTCACAACAACAGTGAACTAACCTGAACAGTCACGTGAACACTCTTGGTAAATACTTCACAAGAACATGACGTGAACACATGTAATGAAACACAAACAATGTCACAAAGACAATCACCACAATACACAACCGCAAGTAGTTACTTTAACAACCAATGTCACAGAGACATTCAATCAATTAAAACAAGACTAGTCACTAAGACGTTCTTCAGAATGTTAATTAACGTTAACACATGTCACTTGGACGGCAATCAATAAAATACAAACGAACAATTATTCAATTAATCAATCAAAGATAATTAATCACCAACAATTAAGTTAATTACTGTCACATAGACAGTCAACAAACCAACAGTTACGGCACTGACACTATCATTCAGACAAGTGCCTAATCAAAGACAATTAAGTTAAGGAATTCAATCAATATGTATTCAGACGGATTACTTATGGCTTGTCCCTCATACAAGCCACTAACAAGGTATTGCACTACACCACAACACCTTGTACATTAATTTCACACAAATGAGAATTAATGTCAGTGTTAACGTGCCACACAGACAACCACTAGTTACACCACTTACGTGGCACTAAGAGAACCGCTAATTACACCATTTACGTGCCACACAGACAACCGCTTATTACACCACCTACGTGGCACTAAGAGAACCGCTAATTACACCACTTACGTGCCACTAACGTGGTAACGTAAGCTGAGAACCCAAATGAGCCACAGAGACATTAGAAAAAACTTTTTCAGTGTCAGAGTAGTTAGTAAATGCAATGCATTAGGAAGTGATGTGGTGGAGGCTGACTCCATTCACAGTTTCAAATGTAGATAAGACAGAGCCCAGTAGGCTCAGGAATCTGTACATCAGCTGATTGACGGTTGAGAGGCGGGACCAAAGAGCCAGAGCTCAACCCCCGCAAGCACAATTAGGTGAGTATTAAGAGAACCGCTAATTACACCACTTACGTACCTCTTAGAGAACAGCTAATTACACCACTTACGTACCACTTAGAGAACCGCTAATTACACCACTTACGTACCACTAAGACAACCGTAGTAATCAATCTCTCCACAATTCCTGTAACCAGATATTAAACAAATCCTAACTCAAATGTGTTTATATTATAATTCGTCGCAAACACAATACGTCACCTGTGACTCCAACAATGACAGGTCAAAGAAGGTTAAGAGCTGTCACTCAAACTGATAGATTAACACTTCCACAATCTCCTTGGATCCTGACACAGAGAACTCGTTGCGAGAAACTCTGATAATCCCAGATTTGGGGGGTTTAATTTACCACCAAAATAATGTGTGCAATGATAGCATAGATTAACAATCCCCGGGATTCTGTACTTACGTGCAATCACACCTTACATTCTGCATTTACACCTGATCCTGAGGACGTTTTCAGCTGACAGGTAGACTGGAGATTAGAGCGAGGACACTCAACACAGCATCAACAGTATTGGGTAGAGTGAACCCTCCAGGTACCAAATGATCGGTGTTAAATCCAGGTGTTCGGTGATGCAAAAACGGGAGCTGATCGATCACTCAGACACGACCCTCAGAGCTCCAGCTTAAATGCACCAATCACTTAACAATCTGCATACTGAGGTAACATTTAACCCCACATTCCTCCACAACACTATGGCAGAGTAGCCCACGGTTCAACTCCCGTGTTCTGTTGGTGGCGCGCGTGGGTATACACCCACCCCACGCACACAGCCGCATGCGAAGGATAATACTCACCCTCCTCACTCCTCACGCTCGCAAACCCACTACACGTTCGCTAAAGCCCAAAAGCTAATCACACTTGTGGAATATTCCACACTTGATTGTCCCACAGATTATTGGACAATCACTCTCCAATCAGCAACATATTGACTGAGTCTTACGACTTGGCTTAGTAGATGAGCACACACGATATATAGTCTTTCCTTAAGCTGTTTACTCAAGCATTCCTTCCTGAATGTTGCACGTGACTCCCTTACTCAGTGATCTTCACACGGCACCCCCCCCCCTGGTTGCCTCACATGCGGTCCGGCTTGTCCAAGACTGGCGTTTAGTTCGTAATATCTTCTTGCTGATGGAAATTAGTCCCTCTGACCACCTACAATTATCCAGTGATCCAGTAACTGGCATCAGAGTTATAATGATACTTAAGACACCAGGACAAGGTGATTTATCTCAGAGTTAACGAGATAACCACCTTACCTTCTTGGTTGAGTCCTCCAGAATGCCGTCACTTTACTTCTCTAGCAGCCTCATGCGCCTGAGGAAGTCAGTTCTCCTCGGCCTATCACAAGGCCTATACATTTCTCGCGTTTCCATTCCCTTCTCGGATTAGTCGCGGCACGACTTCTTGCCGGTGGAGCCAAACCCAGCGTCTCCGGCTTCCATACAGTGCCTCATTGTTTCAGGAGGGGGTTGGGGGGTTTGCGGTCAGGACTTCCAACGACTTTTAGAGGGGAAGCCTGTCTCACACCTCCACTACCATCCTACAGCACAAATTACCCATCTGGTTTGGGTAGTACCCACACACTCCTGGTATAATAGATCTTCATTACCCATAGTAGTACATCCAGACGTCTTAGGTCACATTCAGTGATATCTTGAGACTCCCGTCGATGTGCCGAATCCTTAGATACGCAACTCGATGAACTTAGGGTACCAAATACCGGAGGTAACCATTGCAAGCACATCATCAAGCAATGTGTTATTGCGCTGAGAGATGAGTCTCTCACAAGTTAATGAATGGATAGCTGGAGAGATAGAAGGAGAGATAATGAGTATATGGATGGATAACTGGAGAGATAAGGAGCAGATCATTCATCCATCTACTGTAGATGGCTATAAGGTTAGAAAATGAGTAAATGGATGCATAGTTTGATTGATTGGTTGATATATGTATAGATAAATGGTTGGATAAAGGATAGATTAACTTAAGAAGGGATTTTGCTTTATGAATGGCTTGATGGATAGGTAGATATATGGATAGGTTGATGGAAAGATAGAGAAATGTATAGATGGATGAGTAGAGGGAGGAATAGTTAGAGGGATGGAAAGACTGACAGTCAGATGAATAGACTGATAGATAAATGGGTCGATAGAAAGATAGTTGGATAGCTAGATATATAGGTAGATAGAGGGATAGATATATGAATTTATGGATGGAGAGGATAGATTGGCATATAGATGACTTGAGAGATGGATAGCTGTATGAGTAGATGGATGAATAGATGATGGATTGGTAGATGGACTGGTAAATGAATGAATAGATAACGGATAGGTAGATGAACTGGTAGATGGATGAATAGATGACGGATTGATAGATGGACTGGTAGATGGATGAATAGGTGATTTATTGGTAGATGGATTAATAGATGATGGATTAGTACATGGACTGGAAGATGGATGAAAAGATGATGGTAATTATGCAATTAATTCATGTTTAATTATATAATTTAATTTAATTATTAATTTAATTATTAATTTAATTTATTTAATTAATTAAAAATAATTACATTAATTTAATTAATTAATATCGCTGGTGGATGGATGAATGAATAGATGATGGTAATTATGGATAAAGTAATTATGGATTGGTAGATGGACTGGTAGATGGATGAACAGATGATGGATTGGTAGATGGACTGGTAGATTGACGAATAGATGATTGACTAGTAGATAGATGAATAGATGGCTGATTGGTAGACGGATGAATAGATGATGGGTTGGTATATTGATGAATATATGGTTGTCAGGAAATCCGACACCATTTACTAACATTTATTACAATAGGCAGATAACATTGCTGCTGTACTGTTCTAATAAATTAACTCATAGAAAATGAGGCACAGTGGAAATTTCCTTGGAAGAAAAAAGGGATATCATTAGTAGTGAAATATGTGAAAAGAACCGTGCGCACCACCTGAGTAAGTGAGGCAATTAGGCCCCCCTGCTCAGGTGATGCACAGGTGTCTAGTCATGAAGGGTTCTGGGGGTTCCCAGGGGTGTGCGCGCGTGGCGTCCGGCCGCGCGACACTAGTCACTCGGTAATCATGTTGCAGTGAGGCAGCGGCATGTGGGGCTATGTGGATCATGTAGGGTAAAGTGTAAGTATAGGAACAGGTGTGTTGAAAAGGTGAGCAATAGTAGTAGATGAATATGTATGAGTATGTGCCGTAGAGTTAATTGTGTGTAGATATATATATATATATATATATATATATATATATATATATATATATATATATATATATATATATATATATATATATATATATATATATATATATATATATATATATATATATATATATATATATATATATATAGTTAAATAGGAGTATGTAGGATATGTTGAGGAGGGTCTCCCCCTACCCCTGACAAGGATATATTGAGGAGGGTCCCCCCCTACCACTGACAAGGAAATGTTGAGGAGGGTCCCCCCCCTACCCCTGACAAGGATATGTTGAGGAGGGTCCCCCCCTACCCCTGACAAGGATATGTTGAGGAGGGTCCCCACCCCTACCCCTGACAAGTATATGTTGAAGAGGGAGGGTCCCCCCCCTCCCCACCCCTACCCTGACAGGGTAGAAGACTAGGTTCTTAAGATGGGTGGTTAGGTGTGTTGGCTGTGAAGGAGGGGGTAGGGGGAGAGGGAGCGGGCGGTAGTGGGAGGTCTGATAGTTGGGGCTCATTCTTTTCTTAAACTCTTTCAGTTTTGTGTAGGAACAAAAAGTATAACTTTACCATCGAATTCTGTTTGTGTCTTTGGTGTTCAATGACGGCGATTAGTTTTCACGTCAGACAGGCCTGTAGTTTACGCTCTACCGCCAACACAGTGTGTGGTCTTTGACGCCCCACACTTGAGTGGCCTGTGTTCGCATTAAGGAGGTAAGGTTATATGTCGCAGCCTCCACCTTCCATGCAGGTGACAGTCATCATCAATCACTTGACAATTCCACACACTTCACATTTCCTCAGTCCACACTCCCTCATGTTGCTTCCAGAGCGGAACATACTCAGCAGCATCACATGGCCACATAGACATGAGGTTCTCACCACATACCAGCAGACCACATAGGAGCCGTGAACTGTGCTAGGAGCGGTGTGTACAAATGAGGAGGTGAATTTAGCAGTACTGTTTTTGTAAACAGAGTGGGTGGGGCACCCCTCTCCCTCCCCTCCTTTACCTTCTAGAGTGGTTCGGAGCAGGACCACATACCGCCACACAGACCTGAGAAGTGTCACCACATGGCACATGGATGTGTGCAGTGACTCGATACCACACACCATACCCAGCAGGCCCCCCATCCCCCTACACCTAGCACTCAAGTCTGTTTACATCTTCCCCTCCGAGGTTAAGGGGGGGGGGGGGGCTTACACGAATGTCTCTATATTCCCAACAAATAACAACTATAGCCCGAGGTAAACTCAGTCAAAGTCAGTAGGTTAGCATTTACTGAATGAGGTAAACATTATAAAAGATGACTACCAGTCTTCAATTTTCGTCTATCTAATCATACTACTGCCCCGCATTTAGCATCACTCAGTAAACTCAGTTAAAGTCAGTAGGTTAGCGTTTACTGAATTAGGGAAACATTTTGGGCGGGTAGCGAGCCTTCGAAGGCGGCTCGCCTCTGTAAAGTTTGTCATAACTGATGTTAAATGGGGCGATACCGGCCACCATAACCGACCGCTCCCTCCCCTCACACTTGACACCCACATATTATCAGCTTACACGCATATCTTGCTATACAGAATAATAAATAAATAAATAGTTAGGAGAAGTAAACCCGTTTATATATCATTTTTATTCTTTTATTATTATTTAACATCAATCCTAGGAGCTTCGCAATTGCACACATCTGGGGTGGTGGTTTGAGGCGTAGTGAGATGGACGAGGTATTGGGATGATCATACCCTCACCCCCATCCACCCCCCAGCCCCTCCTCGCCCATACCATCAACCATCACCCCACCCTCCCCAGACCAAATGTTCTGTGCAAAGTCTTTAGTATTATTTCTGATCATATGTAGCGTAGTGACCCAGTTCACAAACACACCATTAGGTTTGGAGACCTTACATTAACCGAAGGAAGACTGACAGGTCTCCATCGGAATAATCACAGATGGCACCCAATCCACACGACCTCACCAGAGGATGAAAGACTTATGTCAATTTTCGGCCCCGCATCACTCCTACCCCTTGTAACCTTGTAACGTAAAGTAACGTGACCAACATGGTAACACCATTCTTTGCCCAAATATCATTTGTAAGAGTAACGAGTGTCGTAAGGTGGTCTTCAATCTTATTATTATAACAAATCATATTTTTTTTAACATAGCTGCATGGGATACACTTAGCAGTCAATGATTACCAACCTACATGCTTTTTTTTCTCTCTCTCTCTCTCCCCTCTCTCTCTCTCTCTCTCTCTCTCTCTCTCTCTCTCTCTCTCTCTCTCTCTCTCTCTCTCTCTCTCTCTCTCTCTCTCTCTCTCTCTCTCTCTCTCTCTCTCTCTCTCTCTCTCTCTCTCTCTCTCTCTCTCTCTCTCTCTCTCTCTCTCTCTCTCTCTCTCTCTCTCTCTCTCTCTCTCTCTCTCTCTCTCTCTCTCTCTCCCCCCCCTCTCTCTCTCTCTCTCTCTCTCTCTCTCTCTCTCTCTCTCTCTCTCTCTCTCTCTCTCTCTCTCTCTCTCTCTCTCTATCTCTCTCTATCTCTCTCTCTATCTCTCTCTCTCTCTCTCTCTCTCTCTCTCTCTCTCTCTCTCTCTCTCTCTCTCTCTCTCTCTCTCTCTCTCTCTCTCTCTCTCTCTCTATCTCTCTCTCTCTCTCTCTCTCTCTCTCTCTCTCTCTCTCTCTCTCTCTCTCTCTCCTCTCTCTCTCTCTCTCTCTCTCTCTCTCTCTCTCTCTCTCTCTCTCTCTCTCTCTCTCTCTCTTCAGATCATTAAATAGTTAGGGGAAAAGTAAACATAATTCCTTTCTCCTGATGCTGCTGTTCACGTATCTGTTTCCTTTCACTTCTTGCATTTGTTTACTTAGTGTTAACAGTATTTTCTAATTCATTTAAGTTATAAGAGTAAGTAAATGCACTCAACGTGTCAGTCAAACATGTGGTAGTGAACTGAAGACTATATCAAGTTACGAGGATAGAATAGTTATACCTTTCTCAGATCTCGCAAGGCATTCCTCCTGAATGAGCATGAATTGAAGGAAGGCCATAGGTCTGGCCTCTGCTCTACCTCAAACGCGTCATTCATTCTCTCTCTCCCTTAGGTGCGCCATGTTCACCACATACAAATCCCAAGCATGCGCTGTTACCAAAGTAAACATATGTAAGACTAATGTGAAAAATCTTAGTCTTGATATTATTATTATTATTATATTTTAAATTGACTTGTTCATTATCACTGAGCTCAAGGCAGCCTCTAAGACCTACATTATCCAAAGGTAAACAGTAACCGATGAGAATAAGACCGGATGAGTCGATAGTGAAATAGTTAGCTCGGGTTAAGTGAGAGAGAATAAGGACCCCGTCAGACCTTGTACCATTTAGCGCTGTACCTCATTCTAAGCGTTTTACTGAATGAGGGAAACATTTTACATCTTAAAGGTGTCTCAAGTAAAGCTTCTGGGTTATTGTCCACAGTTCCCCACACCTTACCTGCTCCTGCATACCTCTTCCCCTACACTTAACATACTCCCTATACTTCCCCACTCCTCAGGTTGACGCTTACACGCCTTTCTCGCTATACAGAACAACAACAATAAGTAGTTAAAGGTGTAAACCCTAATATATATATTTTATATTCTTTATTAAACACATAAGAGTAACGTCCGTCCGTCGTAAGCTAGTCTTCAATGTTTTTTGTTTGTTTTTAAAAATCTTGTGAGAACCATTTCTTAATCCGAATAGAATTAAAAAACAATTTGCTAGCTTAGTTTAAAGGTTCAATGTACATCACAAAAGCAGTTAATCACTCAGCCAAGTTATCCTGGATGCAAGTTTTCACACAGCGTTTTCCATCCTTCCCCAAATAACTTTTAAGATTGACGAGGTGCGTCATAAGACAGTCTTCATATAACAAAATCAAATTAAAGCTACACTGTTTTCACCTCGTATGTAATGGGACCAACATGCAAACATCATTCTATTACTGCGTGACTGTTTTTAGAGCATGTAACGTAACATAGACAATCGGTTTTAGCCCTTGTAATACATTATAACGGAACGTGGAAATCATCTTTCACCAGTCCAAATATCTTCTAAAATTTAAAGTATGTCTTAGCCCATCTCCATTACATCTCTTACCACATAAATATTACTGTGTGTATCAGTTTTAGTACTTGTAACACCGGGTAACGGTATGTGTAAATCAGCTTTCTTCTGTCCAAAATAACTTTTAAAATGTAAAGTATGACTTAGATCATCTCCATTACATCTCTTACCATATAAATATTACTGTGTGTTGGTTTTAGTCCTTCTAACACAATGTAACGTAACGCGGAAATCATCTTTTCAGCTGTCCAAAAATAACTTTTAAAATGCAAGGTATGACTTAGACGGGTCTGGAGCCGGTCGGCCGAGCGGACAGCACGCTGGACTTGTGATCCTGTGGTCCTGGGTTCGATCCCAGGACCCGGCGAGAAACAATGGGCAGAGTTTCTTTCACCCTATGCCCCTGTTACCTAGCAGTAAATAGGTACCTGGGTATTAGTCAGCTGTCACGGGCTGATTCCTGGGGGTGGAGGCCTGGTCAAGGAACGGGCCGCGGGGACACTAAAAGCCGCTAAATCATCTCAAGATAACCTCAAGATAGACCATCTCCCTTACATTCCACACCCGATAAATATGACTGTGTGCCTGTTTTAGTCCTTGTAACAACAGGTAACGTTATGTGTAAATCGGCTTTCTGCTGTCCAAAATATCATTTTGTAATGTAAAGTGGGACTTAGTCCATCTCATTACAACTCTTACCATATAAATATTACTGTGTGTTGGTTTTAGTCATTGTAACACAATCTACCATAACGTGGATATCAGCTTTCTGCTGTCCAAAAATGTCTTTTAAAATTTAAAGCTAGTCTTAGATCATCTCTTTTCATCTCCTACCATATAAATATTACTGTGTGTCTGTTTCAGTTCTTGTAACACAATGTTTGTCTGTTTCAAGGCTCATTTTCTTAAATGGTGGTTTACACATTTCGGCATTTCGGAGGAGTTCGAGGAAATCTACAGCCTCTAGGAAGCGAACTTTTTTTTGTGTCCTCTTAATGTTAGTTTTTTGTATAAAATCAGATATGTAACTGTATAACCTTGCATAATAAAGTGTACACCATAAAAAAAGGGAGGTGGTAGGAGAAGCGAACACACTTACGTATTCAGAGTTAAGTGGCAAGTTTTTCCCTGAATGCTCTGTGTTCCCTTCTCTGAGGCTATGGGTCCCTATAATTGCACCAGAGGTGGTACCCATAATATATATATATATATATATATATATATATATATATATATATATATATATATATATATATATATATATATATATATATATATATATATATATATACAACACAGAACTCTGCTCAAATATATATATATATATATATATATATATATATATATATATATATATATATATATATATATATATATATATATATATATATATATATGTCGTACCTAGTAGCCAGAACGCACTTATCAGCCTACTATGCAAGGCCCGATTTGCCTAATAAGCCAGGTTTTCATGAATTATTGTATTTTCGACTACCTAACCTACCTAACCTAACCTAACCTAACGTTTTCGGCTACCTAACCTAACCTAACCTATAAAGATAGGTTAGGTTAGGTTAGGTAGGGTTGGTTAGGTTCGGTCATATATCTACGTTAATTTTAACTCCAATAAAAAAAAATTTGACCTCATACATAATGAAATGGGTAGCTTTATCATTTCATAAGAAAAAAATTAGAGAAAATATATTAATTCAGTAAAACTTGGCTTATTAGGCAAATCGGGCCTTGCATAGTAGGCTGAAAAGTGAGTTCTGGCTATTAGGTACGACATATATATATATATATATATATATATATATATATATATATATATATATATATATATATATATATATATATATATATATATATATATATATATATATATATTAAATATGACCGAAAAAGTAAGATTAATAAATCTAACACGAATTTTCTCGATCTTTCATACGTTTCTTTTCACTGTTGATTTTAATTCAAAAATCAATTCTCCAAAATTCATTTTTATTTCTAGTCTGACGCGACACTTGAGCGCGTTTCGTAAAACTTATTACATTTTCAAAGACTTTAGTTTACACACACACAACTTTAACTGAATAGAGCTTAAACATCTTCGAGTTTTTATACCTACATTTGGGTGAAGTGACATGTTACAATAGTTTTAGATGAGGTGAAAATAAACTTTTAACACAAGACAGGACAAAAAACAATGGGTATTAAAGGTTGGTAACTGCAGAAGGCCTATTTTTATTGGCCAATATTTCTTGATGCTTCTTTATTGGAGCGGAGTCTTGAAGTGGGTAGAATATAGTTGTGCATTAATTGGCTGTTGATTGCTGGTGTTGACTTCTTGATGTGTTGTGCCTCGCCACATCAAGCCGCCTGCCATCGCTGTATCTATCGATGATTTCTGTGTTTTTGCTAAGATTTCTCTGGTGATGGTTTGGTTGTGGGAAGAGATTATATGTTCCTTAATGGAGCCCTGTTGCTTATTCATCGTTAAACGCCTGGAAAGAGATGTTGTTGTCTTGCCTATATACTGAGTTTTTTGTGGCTTACAGTCCCCAAGAGGGCATTTGAAGGCACAGACGACTTTGGTCTCTTTTAAAGCGTTCTGCTTTGTGTCTGGAGAGTTTCTCATGAGTAGGCTAGCCGTTTTTTTGGTTTTATAGTAAATTGTCAGTTGTATCTTCTGATTTTTGTCTGTAGGGATAACGTTTCTACTAACAATATCTTTAAGGACCCTTTCCTCTGTTTTATGGGCTGTGGAAAAGAAGTTCCTGTAAAATAGTCTAATAGGGGTATAGGTGTTGTGTTAGTTGTCTCTTCAGAGGTTGCATGGCGTTTCACTTTCCTTCCTATGATGTCTTCCACGAAACCATTGGAGAAGCCGTTGTTGATTAGGACCTGCCTTACCCTACAGAGTTCTTCGTCGGCTTGCTTCCATTCTGAGCTGTGGCTGAGAGCACGGTCGACATAAGCGTTAACAACACTCCTCTTGTACCTATCTGGGCAGTTACTGTTGGCATTCAGGCACATTCCTATGTTTGTTTCCTTAGGTTAGACTGCAGTGTGAAAAACTCCGCTCCTTTCCATGACTGTTACATCTAGAAAGGGCAGCTTCCCATCCTTCTCCATCTCGTAAGTGAAACGCAACACAGAACTCTGCTCAAATGCCTCCTTCAGCTCCTGCAGATGTCTGACATCAGGTACCTGTGTAAAAATGTCGTCAACATACCTGCAGTATACTGCAGGTATGTTGAAACTGGCCATATTCGTCAGCATTTGTCTCGCCGCAAATACACCTGTGAACAGTGTGGATTGGGACAGCAAGGCGGTGAGCGACTGCAATACAGAGCGACTGCGGATCAAGACGTGTCTGTCGCTGACATAGGGACTTCCAAAAATAACTTCCCCATGCAGGGGAAGTCCCCTGCATGGGGAGCCTGCACAGCTGTGAGGCGTGCACGATCACTCGGGGTTGTTGCTGCCTCCAGCAAAGCTGTGGCTTCTTTGTCTAAAATAGGACTGTCACAGCTGGATTGTTTCTTGGCTTTCGGCATGGTTGGTCTGAATGCTGGGTCTGCCATGGCACCCCATTTCGGGTCGCATTCCGTGTAGTGGGGGTCCTGTATCCCTGCTACATCACATAGGGTGTCAGGTAGAATTTCCTTAACCAGGTCGTCTGATGCTGAGGAGGAAGACAGGAAGGCTGGAGCAACAATTTGGGTGACGGTGCGGACATCCATGCCACCGAGCCTAACAGGAAGAGTGGCTTGTTCCACTGGCATTCGTTGAGGGAGAGGTTAAAAAAAATTTCTAGCATGGTCTTCAGTAAGAGGTAATACTCTTCAAGCTTTCGGCTGTCGTAAGATGGGGCGCACCTCAGAAAGTAGGTTAGCCTCGGAAGGGATAGGCATTTAGTGAGGAGATATAGAGCATCGTGGGCACCAATGTCTTCCTTCCTCCTAAGGAAGGAGGTCTTCCATCCTCCTAAGGAAGGAGGTCTTCCATCCTCCTAAGGTCTGTGATTTTCTTGTCGAGGATCTCCTCAATGGCGTTAGACCCGAGGGGTACTCCAAGGAGGGTGCTGTTCTCGGCCCTAATGACATGGGCTCCAGGCAAGACAGACCGTATTCTAGCTACGATGTCTGGGTTGGAGAAGACTACTTCACACTTAGAAGGGTTCAGGAAGAGACCCAGGATTACGTCTTGCTCCCTTATTTTCCTGATATCTTCCAGGAGGTGGTCAAAGGGGCCAGCTATAGTGCCATCATCCAAAAACCAGATGTTGAACTCGCTGGACAAGCTTTCGGTGATTTCTTTTAAGACTAAGCAGTAAAGAAGGGGAGCAAGAGGATCACCTTGCTGAACACCTTCACATGATCTGATTTCGTGTTCACCAAAGAGCAATTTTGACTCACCAATGTAGCACGATGGTATAAACGGGTAGAGAGACCGGAAATGGCGATGTACGGCACAAAGTACTGCATCTCTTCTTACCATGTTGAAGGCATTCTTAAAGTCCAGTTTGAGTAGGGCCTTTTCATCAGAAATGTTGGTGATGTATGCTCGTGCTGCATGGGCAGCCGCTTCACAGCCTTGGGGGATTCCAAATCCTAGCTGGATTGGTTTCAGCAATTCAGCCGCTTGCTGGCTGACCACCCTCGTAGCAGCCTTGGCAACCAGGCGTCGGAGAGTATTGCCAACAGCGATTAGCCTGATTCCCTTGTCCTTCTTTTTGAGAGAACAGACGTAAACTCTACATATAAAGTGAAAATTTCATGTAAATTTAATAAAAATGAAAGAGGAGTAGTAATTTTATGTTACTTGACAATAAATAAGATCAAAGATTCTGCCACTTGTGGTTTAAGTTGACTTCAACCAATTTCCTCCAAAGTTTGCATCCTTACAGATAGGCTTACGTTCTATTAGGTGTATAAGTTTCATGCAAATCGGCTGATAAAATATTTGAGAATAAAATTCGAGTTTTTTTTTATAAAACTAAGCATTAAAATACTTTATTATATGCTATTTTGATAGCTTAGAGTCATAAATATGATTTCAGTTGACACTTTTGTTTGATATTAATTTTTGACCATTTTGGAAAACTTTTGACACATAATTCAATATTTTTTTCTCCCTTCCTATTTATGCTACGATGCTGAGACTGGGACCAGTTGAACCCAATTTTATATACAACTAGTCAAAAAAGTTTGATTGAAATCGAAACAGTTTTCATTTATAGCATACTTTCGTAAAATGCCCCTTAGCTGTATTTGTAGAATTTGCAGAGTGTTGTCGTTGTTTTCGATTTAGCTACTCAGAACGAAATGTCCATGTAGCACGGGCTATGGCGAGCCCGTAAAATAACTGGAAAGAGACCTTGATTTTATTTGTTAGGTAATTATATCCAGTCTTAGGGAATACTTTTTTATAATTTTAATCCCTAGACTGATGATTTATTAATTTGTGTGTGTGCATATAATTCAGTGACGCGGCAATAAGTCTCGTTTTCTGGTAGAGACGCCAAGACACCAGTATCTTAGTATGGTTAACTAAGATAGTTTGTACTAATTAGTGTTAGTATTTACTTAACATAAAACAGCAATTGCATATTATATTAGGTAAATGATTTCGGAAATTTCCGACACTATCCATCTATTCATCTCCCAATCTTTCTCTTCATCTATCTATATATATATATATATCCATCCACCTATCTTTCTATCCATCTAGCTGTCCCGCCATCTATCTATCGGTCTAGCTGTCCCGCCGTCTATCTATCAATCTATATATCAATCTAGCTTTCCAATATATCCATCTAGCTTTCTATGTATCTATCCATCTAGCTTTCTATGTATCTATCCACCTATCTATACATGCATCTACTCTTTCTTTCCATCCATCAATCTACCTTTCCATCTATCTGTACATCTATGTATTCGTCTTCCCATATATTTACCTATCCATCCATCCTTCTACTCATCTGTCTATCCATCCATCAATCTAAGAATCTGTCTATCCATCCACCTATCCCTCTACCCACCTACCTATCTTTCCATCCATCGGTTCACCTTTCTCCATCAATATATATATCCTTCTGTCTCTCTATCTATCCATTTCTCTTTTTATTCATCTATCTCTCAATCTATCCATGCACCTAGTCATCTTTGGTCCATCTATCCATCTAACTATCTTTCCATCTATCTATCCAACTATCTCATCATTTTTCCATCCATCTTCTTTTCCATTTATTTATCTATTCATCCATCCATCCATCAACTTATTTGTGTATCCATATATGCATCCATCCATTATCGATCTATATGATGATAGATGGATAGTATCTATCCATGATCCACGTTCCATCTATCCATGGAACCACCAGGTTACTCCAGGTTCTGACTATGTCACTCCGTCTAGCTGACTGTCTCTCTCCCATTCTTCCATCCTCCCTCCCTCCTTGGTATTCTCCCTCCCTCTCTCATATTCACCCTTCCTGTATCCGACTTCTCTCCCTTTCATTCTCTCACCCTCTCTCCCTACTATTCTTAAATTTCCCTCCCTCCCTTCACCTTCTTTCTCCAACGTGGAATCTACTTGGATTCAGCGTCGATAGCACGTGGAAAATCAATGTTAACACATGTTGGAGAATCAAACATACATTTCAGGCTTCATAGAAATCGTTGGTTGTTGCAATAGGAACGAATCCGCCTAAAAAGGGGTATGGAGGTCAACTCCAGCCACCAAATGACACTTGGAATAACGGCGATTTAAAAATTACAATGCTATGATCCATGATGCTACCACCAAACATCTTGACTCTACCCTTGAACAGACAGACAATCAGATATTTAGACAGATTTTTTCTCTATTTAGTCTTACAGTAGGTGTTCAATTCCAGACGGTCAATGTGCATGGATGCACTTTGCACAAAGTGCATCCATGCACATTGTGCAAAGTGGATGCATTCAATTCAATTCAATTTCAGCTCCCTGTCCTCATGGCTCCTCCAAGTGCTATAAAGTCGTACTGACTTTGTGATTTCTCCTCATGATTACCTTTTCTCTCACTATTTATACATAAATTTTCATATGTTAAAATCAACAAAAATTAAAGTCATATGGACTTAGATCTCTTACGTAACCAAAAGGGTTGATAAATCCCAAAAGGGTTACGACAATGTGATGCTGTTTTGACCGGAAACAGAGACAGGAGATGTGATAGTAATTAATTAAGGATGGTCCTTGACAACCAAGAAAATCAACGATTTTCACGTATGCAATCAATAAAAAAAAAAACTTTTTAATTTGATATCTATTTTTATCAATTCTGTGGTGAAAACTGACTCGTGGAATTTATTAATTTTTTACTATTTATTAATTTAAATAGTGATATTTTTCTTACGTTAATTTATTCATTTCGATAGCGGACTGTATGATGTTTAAAGTGGACTCTATCCAACACATTCTGGGGGTTTATTATATATATATATATATATATATATATATATATATATATATATATATATATATATATATATATATATATATATATATATATATACATATATATATACATATATATGTATATGTATATATATATACACCCCAGAAGTGACTCGAACCCATACTACCAGGAGCAACGCAACTGGTATGTACAGGACGCCTTAATCCACTTGAACATCTCGACCGGACTAACGAAGTGATAGCCGAGGCTATTTGAACCACCCCCCCCCCCCCCCGCTGGCACCCGGATAGTAATCTTGGGCATAGCATTTTATCAAATCACCTTAATCTTTGGGCCGCACGTGAGGAACACGTGCCCAAGATTACCAACCGAGTGCCCGCGAGGGGATGGAAATAGCCTCGGCTACCATCCTCTTTTGTCTGGTCGTGTTGGTCGAGCGGTTATGGTGTCCTGTACGCCAGCAGAGTGCTCCTGGCAGTATGGGTTCAAGTCACTTCTAGGGTGTGAGTTTTCAGTTGTATATAATCCTGGGGACCATTCAGGCTTGTTCGCATACATATATATATATATATATATATATATATATATATATATATATATATATATATATATATATATATATATATATATATATATATATTTATATATATATATATATATATATATATATATATATATATATATATATATATATATATATATATATATATGGTCTACTATATATATATAAATATATATACTATATATATATATATATATATATATATATATATATATATATATATATATATATATATATATATATATATATATATATATATATATATATATATGTCGTACCTACTAGCCAGAACGTACTTCTCGGCCTACTATGCAAGGCCCGATTTGCCAAATAAGCCAAGTTTTCCTGAATTAATATATTTTCTCTAATTTTTTTCTTATGAAATCATAAAGCTACCCATTTCCTTATGTAAGAGGTCAATTTTTTTTATTGTTGTTAAAATTAACGTAGATATATGACCGAACTTAACCAACCCTACCTAACCTAACCTAACCTATCTTTATAGGTTAGGTTAGGTTAGGTAGAAGAAAAAGTTAGGTTAGGTTAGGTAGGTTAGGTAGTCGAAAAAACATTAATTCATGAAAACTTGGCTTATTAGGCAAATCAGGCCTTGCATAGTAGGCTGAGAAGTGCGTTCTGGCTACTAGGTACGACATATATATATATATATATATATATATATATATATATATATATATATATATATATATATATATATATATATATATATATATATATATATATATATATATATATATATATTTTTTTATATTATTATTTTTTTTTTTATATTTTTTTTATTCAATAGGGAAGGGAGTACCACCTCTGGCTGGAAGAAGGGGGACCCATAGCCTCGGAGGAAACCACACATAACGCATTGGAGGGAATGTAGGTCCCCTCCAATACAGTTTCTGTGTGCTTTTCTCCTACCACCCCCTTCCCTTTTTTTTTTTTTTCCTTTATTGTGTATTTAAAGGTTACAAAACATACAAGACAAATGCCTAAAGGTTATGGATCTCTTGAAGCTCCTCCGCTTCTGGACAGGAACCGAGGACGCAGCAAGCATTTCCCCTCTGGATCGCCACACTGAGACGCTGAAATAAAAAACTGGAAGCCCTTGGGTCTCTGGTGACGTCAATGAGCCTGGAACCCAATTCCTTGAGAAATCCCAAGGCACTCTTGCCCCAGGGGCCATGCGTCTCAGACGCTATGGGAACAAAGAGGTATTGACCTTCCAGTCGCCTGTACTTGAGTGATTTTGCTGTTTCCCTGTGGTTGGCCGCCCCACCTGCTTGATCAGCTCCGAAGTGTACATAGGTGTCAGCCAGGGTGAATACACATGTGTAGTCCCACACCAACTGTCTACCCTCCTTCCATGGGTATATGGTGATGCCATCAGGGCGAAGTGCGGGGAAATCCGGGTTTTGGACCCCTAGGATGCGAGGTTCTCTCTCCGCTGGGCACCCAGCTGAGACGAGGCTTCTCTTGATGATGTCATTGACCTCGTTGTGTCTTGCATGCCAGCCCTTTGTGCTTCCGCAATGCAACCCATGCAGTCCGTATTGGTCTGCTTCCACCCTGTTGCAAATACACTTGTATTCAGTGTGAATTGGGGCACCAAGGCGGAGGGCTACTGCTACACGAAGGGATTCTGGATCTAGGCGCGTGCCCATTGCTGACATGGGTACTGCCAGGAGGAAGTCTCCTGCATGGGGGGCACGCACTGCTCTGAGGCGGGCTTTCTCCTTGTATGATGTTGCGACGCTGAGCATGGCATCAGCTACTTTTTCCACTAGAGGGTGGTCCCAGCCGGACTGTTTGTGTTGTTTTGTTGGCTCTATAATGGTTGCTGGGGCTGCAAGAACATCCCACTGATTTGAACATTCAGTGAAAGCAGGATCGTGTATTCCTGCTGAATCCCTCAGGGTTGCAGGTAAAATATCTCTGACGAGGTTGTGTGATGCATGAGAGGAGGAAAGGAAGGCTGGTAGAGCAATTTGGGAGGCTGTGCGGACACCAAGGCCGCCGAGTCTTACAGGAAGGGTTGCTTGCTCCCACTGAGAGTCGTCCAATGGCAGGTTCAGGACTTTCACCAGCATGGACCTCAGAAGGGTGTCATACACATTTAACTTAGGGCTGCTGTAGGATGGAGAACATCTCAGAAAGTAGGTCAACTTAGGGAGAGACAGGCATCTTGTAAGGAGAAAGAGAGCATCATGGGCATCAATCATGTCAATCCTGTCCTGCATTCTCTTTAGGTCAGTGATTTTTGCAACCAGGACCTCCTCGATTGCTCGTGGGCCAATGGGGGCACCCAGGAGAGTGCAGTCCGGTGGCTCGACAACGAGAATGTCTGGAAGAACATTTTGTATTTGCCCAGTGATGTCTGGGTTGCGGGAGATTATTTCACATTTGGATGCATTGAGAATGAGGCCTAAGGCTGCTCCCTGCTCCTGGATTTTCCTTATATCCTCCAAAATGGTTTCCGGAGTTCCAGCTAGAGTGCCATCATCCAGGTACCAGATGTTTAGCTCGCTTGTCAGACTATCAGTGACCTCTTTGATAGCTAGGCAGAAAAGGAGGGGGGCTAAGGGGTCACCTTGTTGGACACCTTCACAGGAGTTTATTTCATGCTCCCCAAAAAGAAGCTTAGAGTCCCCACTGTAGCACGATCGGATGAATGGGTAAAGGGGACGGAAATGGTTGTGTACAGCCCTGAGGACAGCGTCTCGTCTGACTTGATTGAAGGCATTTTTGAAGTCAAGCTTTACTAGTGCCTTCTGGTCCGGGAGATCAGCAATGTAAGCCCGCGCTGCATGTGCTGCAGCTTCACAACCTAGGGGGATCCCAAACCCGAGCTGATGAGGTTTCAGCAAGGTGGCTGCTTCCTGGCTGATAGATCTCACTGCAGCCTTAGCTACAAGGCGTCGGAGGGTATTGCCAACGGCAATGGGCCTGATACCCCTATCCTTCTTCTTTAGAGCACAGAGTGCTGCTCCATAAAAGACAGGCCTGATGTCCTCAGGGATGCCGCCAGCCAAACACATGTTGGAGAATCTGGTAAGTTCCACTAGAAGGTCCTTTGCAGCATCTCCAAGCACCGGGTTCAGCATTTGTTTGATGTGCTGGGGTCTTAGGCCTGTAAAGCCCCCTGCTGAACCTGTTGGGAAAGACATGGCTGCTTTGTACACCTCAGATTCTCGAACAGTCAAGGGTTCTATGCCAGCATTGTTTTCCTGGGGATCCCTGCTGCTGTCGGGGGCTCTGGGTGGGTGTTTGTCTTGAAGAGCCTCAGCTGTCGTGGCGTTCCTGGGGGCAATAGTGCCATCGCTGGTCATGATTCTGATGGCACCTGTGGTATTGCCCTCTTCTATTTTCCTGGTGATCTGTGCTCTCATTTTGTGGTTCTCAGATGAGTTATTGTTGGTCGTCCTGCGGCTGGTGTTCTTGGCACGAGGGGGGAGGCGGACCAGGTTGTGTGCTCTGGGGAATTCATTAAGTGCCCTGATTACAGAGGTTGCTAATGACTTGTCTCTCCTGGGCGGTAATGCTAGGCATGCATTCCCAAATAGAAGGAGATTGTGCCACGATCCAGAGGTTCTGGGAGCATTGTTGAGCTTTGTCAGCAGACTGGTGAGTTTGGCTGCTGCTTGATGACGGGCAGCCTTGGGGATGTGGGGCAAGGTCCTGGTGGACGTCGCTTTGACTGCTTCAAGCAGATTATCTGCTGAAATGAAATTGAGGGAGGTATTGTTCCTCGCTCCTGCAGCAGGTTGTCCATCGTCACTGCCCCGGGGCGGGCGCCTAGACCCTAGACAACCACCTGAATTGAGAGAATGATAGCGGACAGTTCCATTTGAATTGAGACGATACCGTCTGTCACACACTTGACAGTTTCCTCTTGGGTGGCCATCTTCTTGGCTGGAAAGAGGCTGGAAAGATATATATATATATATATATATATATATATATATATATATATATATATATATATATATATATATATATATATATATATATATATATATATATATATATATATATATATATATATATATATATATATATATATATATATATATATATATATATATATATATTAGTATATTTTGGTAGCAGTCTTTCCTGTAGACATATATTATTAAATATGACCGAAAAAGTAAGATTAATAATTCTAACACGAATTTTCTCAATCTTTCGTACATTTCTTTGCACTGTTGGAGGTAAATCAAAAATCAATTCTCCAAAATTCATTTTTATTTCTAGTCTGACGCGACACGAGCGCGTTTCGTAAAACTTATTACATTTTCAAAGACTTTAGATTACAAATACACAACTGAATAGAACTTACGCATCTCCGATTTTATATCTACATTTGAGTGAGGTGGATGGGGTGAGGTGGCATTAATAGGGTATTAATTTCATCAACACAAGACAGAACAAGAGGTGGCATTAATAGGGTATTAATTTCATCAACACAAGACAGAACACGAAACAATGGGTATTGAATAGAAGTGTTTGTAGAAAGCCTATTGGTCCATATTTCTTGATGCTTCTATATTGGAGCGGAGTCTTGAGGTGGGTAGAATATAGTTGTGCATTAATTGGCTGTTGATTGCTGGTGTTGACTTCTTGATGTGTAGTGCCTCGCAAACGTCAAGTCGCCTGCTATCGCTGTATCTATCGATGATTTCTGTGTTGTTTACTAAGATTT
Organism: Procambarus clarkii; assembly: GCF_040958095.1. Taxonomy (NCBI): domain Eukaryota; kingdom Metazoa; phylum Arthropoda; class Malacostraca; order Decapoda; family Cambaridae; genus Procambarus; species Procambarus clarkii. The sequence goes on from NC_091195.1 coordinate 31,665,035, forward strand.
CTCTGCCGATGGTTTGGTTGTGGGAAGAGATTATATGTTCCTTAATAGAGCCCTGTTGCTTATGCATCGTTAAACGCCTAGAAAGAGATGTTGTTGTCTTGCCTATATACTGGTTTTTTTGGAGCTTACAATCCCCAAGAGGGCATTTGAAGGCATAGACGACGTTAGTCTCTTTTAAAGCGTTCTGTTTTGTGTCTGGAGAGTTTCTCATGAGTAGGCTGGCCGTTTTTCTGGTTTTATAGTAAATCGTCAGTTGTATTCTCTGATTTTTGTCTGTAGGGATAAAGTTTCTATTAACAATATCTTTCAGGACCCTTTCCTCCGTTTTATGAGCTGTGGAAAAGAAGTTCCTGTAAAATAGTCTAATAGGGGGTATAGGTGTTGTGTTAGTTGTCTCTTCAGAGGTTGCATGGCGTTTCACTTTCCTTCTTATGATGTCTTCGACGAAACCATTGGAGAAGCCGTTGTTGACTATATATATATATATATATATATATATATATATATATATATATGTATATATATATATATATATATATATATATATATATATATATATATATATATATATATATATATATATATATATATATATATATATATATATATATATATATATTAGTATATTTTGGTAGCAGTCTTTCCTGTAGACATATATTATTAAATATGACCGAAAAAGTAAGATTAATAATTCTAACACGAATTTTCTCAATCTTTCGTACATTACGCTTCACTGTTGGAGGTAAATCAAAAATCACTTCTCCAAAATTCATTTTTATTTCTAGTCTGACGCGACACGGGCGCGTTTCGTAAAACTTATTACATTTTCAAAGACTTCACAAATACACAACTGATTAGAACTTACGTCTCTCTGATATTATATCTACATTTGAGTGAGGTGGGAAGGGTGATGTGGCATTAACACAAGACTGAACAGGAGGGGATATTAATAGGGTATTAAAAGTATCAACACAAGACAGAACAGAAACAATGGGTATTGAATAGAAGTGTTTGTAGAAAGCCTATTGGTCCATATTTCTTGATGCTTCTATATTGGAGCGGAGTCTTGAGGTGGGTAGAATATAGTTGTGCAATAATTGGCTGTTGATTGCTGGTGTTGACTTCTATATGTTTTTATTAAGTAGTAGTATACTACTTAAGTAGTATACTACTACACTAGTATACTACTACAGTAGTATACTACTACAGTTTTTATTAAGTAGTAGTAGTATTTTTATTAAGTAGTATATGTTTTTATTAAGGCCTGTCGGCCGTCTATCACTCCATCATAGGAGGACGTAATGTATGGGGGGTTTGATAGGGCTGGTAAGAGCCCGACTTTGGTTAGAAGACACATAAAATGCTTTATATATATATATATATATATATATATATATATATATATATATATATATATATATATATATATATATATATATATATATATATATATATATATATATATATATATATATATAAAGCCTAATATATACACCCACTGGTGGGTGTTGTCCAAAGATTGTTAATCTTCACTTGTGGTTTATGCAAGTACAGGCTTATAGCATGGACACGAGTTCTCTCACATTGACAGTGGCTTGATGAAAAACGCAGACTAACCTCACACTTATCTGGTGCCCTCGGGATGTGGAGATATTTGAGATGTATATATATATCTCGAAGTCTCTACCTTTTTTGTAGGGTCTGATGGTGTAGTGGGTTAAAGCGTACTAGTTATGGGAGCTACTGGAAGGTAGTTGTGCTTTCTGGGTTCGAGTCCCACTGGTGGGTGTTGTCCTAAGATTGTTAATCTTCACTTGTGGTTTATGTAAGTATAGGCTTATAGCATGGACACGAGTTCTCTCACATTGACAGGGCTTGATGAAAAATGCAGACTAATCTCACACTTATCTGGTGCCCTCGGGAAGTGGAGATATTTGAGATGTATATATATATCTCGAAGTCTCTACTTCTTTTGTAGGGTCTGATGGTGTAGTGGGTTAAAGCGTACTAGTTATGGCAGCTACTGGAAGGTAGTTGTGCTTTCTGGGTTCGAGTCCCACTGGTGGGTGTTGTCCAAAGATTGTTAATCTTCACTTGTCGTTTATGCAAGTATAGGCTTATAGCATGGACACGAGTTCTCTCACATTGACAGTGGCTTGATGAAAAACGCAGACTAACCTCACACTTATCTGGTGCCCTCGGGAAGTGGAGATATTTGAGATGTATATATATATCTCGAAGTCTCTACCTTTTTTGTAGGGTCTGATGGTGTAGTGGGTTAAAGCGTACTAGTTATGGGAGCTACTGGAAGGTAGTTGTGCTTTCTGGGTTCGAGTCCCACTGGTGGGTGTTGTCCAAAGATTGTTAATCTTCACTTGTGGTTTATGTAAGTATAGGCTTATAGCATGGACACGAGTTCTCTCACATTGACAGTGGCTTGATGAAAAATGCAGACTAATCTCACACTTATCTGGTGCCCTCGGGAAGTGGAGATATTTGAGATGTATATATATATCTCGAAGTCTCTACTTCTTTTGTAGGGTCTGATGGTGTAGTGGGTTAAAGCGTACTAGTTATGGCAGCTACTGGAAGGTAGTTGTGCTTTCTGGGTTCGAGTCCCACTGGTGGGTGTTGTCCAAAGATTGTTAATCTTCACTTGTGGTTTATGCAAGTATAGGCTTATAGCATGGACACGAGTTCTCTCACATTGACAGTGGCTTGATGAAAAACGCAGACTAACCTCACACTTATCAGGTGCCCTCGTGAAGTGGAGATATTTGAGATGTATATATATATCTCGAAGTCTCTACTTCTTTTTTAGGGTCTGATGGTGTTGTGGGTTAAAGCGTACTAGTTATGGCAGCTACTGGAAGGTAGTTGTGCTTTCTGGGTTCGAGTCCCACTGGTGGGTGTTGTCCAAAGATTGTTAATCTTCACTTGTGGTTTATGCAAGTATAGGCTTATAGCATGGACACGAGTTCTCTCACATTGACAGTGGCTTGATGAAAAACGCAGACTAACCTCACACTTATCAGGTGCCCTTGTGAAGTGGAGATATTTGAGATGTATATATATATCTCGAAGTCTCTACTTCTTTTGTAGGGTCTGATGGTGTTGTGGGTTAAAGCATACTAGTTATGGCAGCTACTGGAAGGTAGTTGTGCTTTCTGGGTTCGAGTCCCACTGGTGGGTGTTGTCCAAAGATTGTTAATCTTCACTTGTCGTTTATGCAAGTATAGGCTTATAGCATGGACACGAGTTCTCTCACATTGACAGTGGCTTGATGAAAAACGCAGACTAACCTCACACTTATCTGGTGCCCTCGGGAAGTGGAGATATTTGAGATGTATATATATATCTCGAAGTCTCTACTTCTTTTGTAGGGTCTGATGGTGTAGTGGGTTAAAGCGTACTAGTTATGGCAGCTACTGGAAGGTAGTTGTGCTTTCTGGGTTCGAGTCCCACTGGTGGGTGTTGTCCAAAGATTGTTAATCTTCACTTGTGTTTTATGCAAGTATAGGCTTATAGCATGGACACGAGTTCTCTCACATTGACAGTGGCTTGATGAAAAACGCAGACTAACCTCACACTTATCTGGTGCCCTCGGGAAGTGGAGATATTTGAGATGTATATATATATCTCGAAGTCTCTACTTCTTTTGTAGGGTCTGATGGTGTAGTGGGTTAAAGCGTACTAGTTATGGCAGCTACTGGAAGGTAGTTGTACTTTCTGGGTTCGAGTCCCACTGGTGGGTGTTGTCCAAAGATTGTATATATATATATATATATATATATATATCTATATATATATATATATATATATATATATATATATATATATATATATATATATATATATATATATTTATTTATATATATTTATTTATTTATATTTATTTATTTATATTTATATGAATGCATGCATTTTCCCTCCCTCTCTCAAATTACTGGCCAGAAATAGCTAGATTGAACTGGAATCAAATAAAGAACACTTCCTCTATTGACGAAGATCGTGCTGATGATGGGAGCTGGTTTATATCCCATAACACTGTGTCTAGAGGGAAAATTGTGAGGAGCTTGTTCTGCTGCAGTGAGACTTGTGGTTGTGTCAAATTTAATATGGCGTCTGCCAGCTCTCCTCCAACTGATCCATGGGCTCTTTCACCAGATGCGTTTTATCAGGAAGTGGACAGAGGGCCCACATTTAATCTAGTTTAGTACTGATAATTAATTTGGTTAAAGGGAAATGTTTTTATGATGTTTACAGTCCCGACACTGAGGTTTAAGAAGAATTCTCAATATTAGCTGGTGAATTTAAAGGCGACATATGACAATTATTTCCCCGTTTTCTTCTGAGGAAATTTCCACTGGAGCCTCGTTTTCTTTCAGTTAATTTGTTAGTACAAAACAGCAGCAATATTATCTGCCTTTTGTATTAAATGTTAGCAAATTGTGTCGGTTTTTCCGAATAATTCAAATAAAATATGTTTGATTAAGATTTAATATGTAATTCAACATCTTTTTGTGTGATTTCAAGTACGTTCAAGTAATTTATGGAATCGTTAAAAAATAATGTTTTCTAAACATTTCATTGTAATATTTATTCAGAATTTCAAATAACTGAAATTGTTATTAACGGTGATCTTGACTTTGAACGACACTTGGTACAGATTACCATAAACCCTGGTTTAACTTCTAGTACAGATGACCTTTCACTGTGGTCTTAACTGTTGGCAAAGATAACCTTTCCGAGAGGTTGTAAGTTTTGGTGCAAATGACCTTCCACTCTGGTCTCAACTGTTGATGCAGATGATCTTCCACTCTGGTCTCAACTGTTGATGCAGATGATCTTCCACTCTGGTCTCAACTGTTGATGCAGATGATCTTCCACTCTGGTCTCAACTGTTGGTACAGGTGATCTTCCACTCTGGTCTCAACTGTTGGTACAGGTGATCTTCCACTCTGGTCTCAACTGTTGGTACAGGTGATCTTCCACTCTGGTCTCAACTGTTGATGCAGATGATCTTCCACTCTGGTCTCAACTGTTGGTACAGGTGATCTTCCACTCTGGTCTCAACTGTTGGTACAGGTGATCTTCCACTCTGGTCTCAACTGTTGGTACAGGTGACCTTCCACTATGGTCTCAACTGTTGGTACAGGTGATCTTCCACTCTGGTCTTAACTGTTGGTACAGGTGACCTTCCACTCTGGTCTTAACTGTTGGTACAGGTGACCTTCCACTCTGGTCTTAACTGTTGGTACAGGTGACCTTCCACTCTGGTCTTAACTGTTGCTTCTTCTCCTTCGCAGCAAGATTTATGGTGTTTCTTCTCTTTATATTATAAGATAAGATAAGATGTTTATTCAGGTAAAGATACATACATTGAAAATGAGTTACAAACATAATGTCGGATTAATAGATAGAACTAATACATTCAATGCGTGAAGCCACTAATACGCATAGCAAGGTGCAAGGTGTGGGAAAAAAACTTAGACTAAAACTTAATACTAATTGAGATCAAAAGCATAAATTGAATTGAAAAAAGGAAAAAAACGAAAAGGAGAATGATAATAATTACATGATGGACGGAACAGCAGAAAATGCACAGAACAGCAGAATTTTTGTTAACTAAATAGACAGAAGATTAAAATTTTCTTTACGATAAGGTAAATTACAATGTTTTCTCTATGATTATAAATGACAGATATGAGCAGTTTAAATAAGTTAGTCAATAATCAATATTCTTTGAAAATAACAAGACATAGATTGACGTAGGAAATATTTAGGAGGTAAGGTAGGTTGCATGGAGTTTATTAGATAGTACTTAGGTTTTCTCTTAAACTGGTCGAGGGAGGTACAGCCTTTGACATGATTGGGATGGTCGTTCCATGTATTGGGTCCCTTGATTTGTTGAGCATATCTAGTTTGGTTAATTCTCTCTCATGGAATATCAAATAGGTTTTAGTTTCTAGTGTGGTGCCCATGGGTTCTGTTACAACATTCAAGGAAGCGTCTAAGGCCTGGATTGACAGTCATTACAGTTCAGAGTTTTATATATATACAGTTTCTGCCCGAAACGCTGCGCGTACTAGTGGCTTTACAAGAATGGAATTACTGTACTATCCAATGTATTCTCACAAACCCAATGTACCTTCTTGTATATATATAAATAAATAAAATAAAATAAAATAATAATAAATAAAGTTATATATATAAGGAGTTTTATATATATACAGTTATATATATAAAGAGTTTTATATATCTAAAAGATTCATGGTGATTCGACTCTCTGCAAGATTTATGATGTTTCTCTCCCTTCTGCAACATTCATGGTACTGCCTTTCCATATCTGAAAACTTTTTTGATCTTATATTGTTCCCCAGAAATTTATTTGTTCTACATCATGTTCTTTTCCTCCTTTTTTCCCGAAGGGTTCGCAGTGCTTTGTATCCTTCACTGCAAGAGAGAAATTTCAAAGGCTTCAATCCTTCTTCACTCTGGAGGACTGTTTTAAATACTTTTATGGACATACTAGATAAGCAATAATCCATCATGTTATCTTATGCTACCAGTAAAATTTGTAGATACATTTTACTATATGTCTTCAGGTATTAGACTGGAAGCCGAGAGACTCACGCACCCAGACAAACTATCCAGTCTGCCCTATAAAGGAAGGGGACTCGAGCTGACAATCGTCTGCAGCTTAACTGATGACAGCCCCGACGTCGGCTGGTGCTGCCATCTGGCTCGACAACTTTGTCCCCTCTCCAAAAAGTTATATTATCCTTTCCTGAGCTACCAGGGCACTGATCTCACAAGTACGTACGGATGTTTGGATTCTTTGAATAATAAGAAATAATGAGCCATTTGATTTGATTCATAATGTGTAATTAATGGCACTTTTTGCTTGCTCATAGTTCTTCCAAAGTAACTGTATGCTTTGTTTAGCCCAACATTTTTTTAATGCAAGTTATAAGGCTAAGTGGTGATGCATTTTATGATGTGCAAATATATTGCCAAACCATATAAACAATTTGTCACATCGAATTTACAGAAGGAATCTTAAATATTTCTTAATGATTAATACATGATAAAACTAGTAAAAACTATATTTATTTTAACAATAACCAACAATTTTTAAAAACGCTGGCGCATGACACTGTGGATGATGTACTCGCCAAGTTGTACTCACCTAGTTTTGCTTGTGGGGGTTGAGCTCTGGCTCTTTATGCCCACCTCTCAACTGTCAATCAATCAACTGTTTTTTTTCCACACAACACACCCCCAGGAAGCAGCCGGTAGTTGCTGTCTAACTCTCAGTGTCTAAATACCTACCAATTTACTGTTACGTGTCTTGTGCTAGGTGAATAGGTGCATCAGGTTGAAAGTAACTATCCATTTGTTTCAGCCTCTACCGGGGATCGATCTCCTGACCCAAGGAGTACGAATCCCGACAGCTGTCCAATTAGCCATCAGGCCCCTGTGCCTTTTGGAGTTAGTCTCAGTCTCTCTCTCTCTCTCTCTCTCTCTCTCTCTCTCTCTCTCTCTCTCTCTCTCTCTCTCTCTCTCTCCCTCTCTCTCTCTCTCTCTCCCTCTCTCCCTCTCTCCCTCTCTCTCTCTCTCTCTCTCTCTCTCTCTCTCTCTCTCTCTCTCTCTCTCTCTCTCTCTCTCTCTCTCTCTCTCTCTCTCTCTCTCTCTCTCTCTCTCTCTCTCTCTCTCTCACTCTCTCACTCTCTCTCTCTCTCTCTCTCTCTCTCTCTCTCTCTCTCTCTCTCTCTCTCTCTCTCTCTCTCTCTCTCTCTCTCTCTCTCTCACTCTCTCTCTTTCACTCTCTCACTCTCTCTCTCTCTCTCTCTCTCTCTCTCTCTCTCTCTCTCTCTCTCTCTCTCTCTCTCTCTCTCTCTCTCTCTCTCTCTCTCTCTCTCTCTCTCTCTCTCTCTCTCTCTCTCTCTCTCTCTCTCTCTCTCTCTCTCTCTCTCTCTCTCTCTCTCTCTCTCACTCTCTCTCTTTCACTCTCTCACTCTCTCTCTCTCTCTCTCTCTCTCTCTCTCTCTCTCTCTCTCTCTCTCTCTCTCTCTCTCTCTCTCTCTCTCTCTCTCTCTCTCTCTCTCTGCCTAAAAAAATATAAGAAAATCTAGGGAATTTTCCAGCAACCTTTCACTTATAACATGTGAGGAGGTCACTCATTTGCTCCAATCACTTCTTAATGGGACCAATAGGACTGATACCGATCAGTCTATGTTAGTCCTGTACCCCAGACTACTCACCCTGCATAGTTGGTTGGAGCTAACCAAGCATCTGACCATCAACCTAGGACAAACAAACAAGCATACATTGTCTCTTAGAAATATACTACGCTGTATCCCTACTCACCACCACATTTCTTTTCCCTCTCTCACCACATCGTCCCCCTCTTCCCTCCCACACCCCCTTTCCACATCTTCCCACCCTTTCTTTATAATCAATCTTCCTTCCTTCCCCTTTCCACTCCAACATCAAACATACCAACATTTCGATTTATATATATAGACAGGGTACTTGACTGCTTCTGGGTCTCTTCATCCCTCTTTTCACCCTTTACCCCTCTTCCACACCCTTCACCGCATTTCTGGGAAATTTACCAGTGGGATTGTTTATTTATTTATTTATGTATTTAAATTAATTATGTTCTAATTTGCTATAAAATTATTTAATTATTCAATTTTACTGTATAGAGTTATTTATCTCACTAATAAACTCGTCACAAACTTGGGGGTGGGTGGTGGGGTATCTATAATTTCAGCTAAACAGGAATTACCTTGTTAGTTGCCTCATAAGTGTTTTCTTAGTTAAAGTAAGTAATTATCAAAAGAAGGCACCAAACTGGTAAGGCTATGTAGCACCATCAAATGTGCAGAATAATCCCAGGGCGCTAAATTCCACCAAGGATGCCAATACGAGAACAGAAACGCATAAGGCGAACGATATCAAAAGTATTCGATTCGCCAAGAATTCTATCGAGGGACAAGCGACCGCGAGGGACAGTCAGAAAGCAAGGCTCATGCTCGTCTTGGAAGTCAGGACATTCAACTAAGATATGCACGACGATAAGAGGGACAATGCAATTTAGACAATAAGGAGCAAGGCAGCGCTCCATTAAGTGACTGTGAGTTAAGCGTGTATGGCCAATATGCAACCTTGCCAGAGCCGTTTCCCATCGCCGTTTATGGTGATAGGAGGAAGGCCATGAGGACACACTACTTTTAAGAGTACGTAGTTTGTTACCAGTAACAGAAGACCAACAATCCTGCCAACGAGTAAGGATAGAGGAATGAATTACTGGGTAAAAGTTAGAATAAGGAATACTTTTATGGAAGATAGGACAAGAGTGGACAGCTTCCCTAGCGGCAGCGTCCGTATGCTCATTTAAAGAGAGACCAGTATGGCTTGGAACACAGCAAAATTCAACTGACTTAAATTTACTGGAAATAAAAAACAGCCAATGTTGAATCTCGACGACCTCTGGATGGACCGGATTAAAGGACCCAAGATCCATGGAGGGCACTACGAGAGTCAACGACAACCACAAAGGAAGATTTACAACGAAAAAGCAGGAGACGAAGAGCATAGAGAATAGCATAAAGTTCTGCTGTGCAGATGCTAGTCTCTGGAGGTAGGCGACACATATAAGTGCGGTCAGGAAAAACAACAGAGTAGCCTACACCGTCCGCAGACTTCGACCCATCGGTGAAGATGGAAACGGAGCGGGAGTGAGAAGAAAAATGCTCAAGGAAAATGCGTATTATAACTGTAGGAGGGGTAAAAGCTTTAGTGATACGGGTTAAGGATGTACAAAACTTCGGAAGGGGGACTCTCCACGGGGGCAAGGAAGGAACAATAAGAGGAGAAATATTAGAAATACGAACCGAAAGAGAATCCTGTAAGCGATATAACCGGACAGAAAGAAGAGGGAGGTGGGGAAGATGAACAGGAACCACAGGAGGGGTAGAAGTTAAAGCACAACAGAGGCGAGAGGAAGGATGTTGCAAAGACCGCGCAAGATAGCGAAGACACTAGCGATCACGGCGTCCCTGGAGAGATATTAAGCCAGTGTCAACATTCAAGCTGAGGGCAGGAGTCGAACGAAAGGGACCAGAGCTCAGGCGCAACCCAGTATGGGGGCAAAGCATGAAGGCAGTGAAGAGTAGAAGGAGAAGCAGACGAGTAAGCTGGGCAAACGTAATCGAGTTTATACAGGACACGAGAGGAATGTAAAACGAGGAGAGTGCGCCTATCCACTCCCCAAGAAGTACGGGGCAAAACCTTAAGGAGGCTAAGGGCCTTAGAGCATTCAACTCTGAGGTAAGAAATATGGGGCGACCAAGACAAACGGGTGTCAAAGATTAACCCCCAAAGCTTAGCGGAATATGATATCTCCAGGTGTTGTCGTAAGCCTTTTCCAGGTCAAAAAGGACGGCAACAACGGAGGTCTTCGCAGCATTAGCAGTACGAATATAAACCTCCAAATTCACCAGGACATCTGTTGTGCTGCGACACTTGCGAAAACCAAATTGAGAAGGGGAGAGGAGGTGATGGTGTTCCAGGAACCACATCAGACGAACGGGAGCCATACTTTAAAGAGTTTGCAGACAACTCGTGAGGGTATTAGGGCGAAAGTCCTTAGGGGATCCCAAGAGACCCGGGTTTCCGAACAGAGAGGACCACAGCATCGAGCCAGTCGACTCCCAGTAACTGACGACGACGACTCCCAGACCCGATTATACAGACTCAGTAAATACTGAGACGTGCACGGAGGGAGCCGTCGAAGCATCTCATAATGAATGCCATCGGAGCCCACTGCCATAGAACCGCAGAGCCAAGGCAGACTGAAGTTCAGTGAGAGAGAGAGAGAGAAGGGTGAGATGAGATGCCTGAGATGGATGCAGAAATCTAAAGGACGAGATTCAAGAAAAGGCGAACGAAGAAGGAAAGATTGAGAGAGATAAGAATCAGAGCTAACAGAAGAAAAGTGGGGACCCAGTTCAGTCGCGACCTGCAACAGGTCCGCCACAAGAGTACCACTGAGGTTAAGGACTGGCGAGACATCGAGAACGAACTTACCTGCAATCTTGCAGATATGCTTCCAGATCTGCGGCAGAGAAGTTTTGGACATAATGGTGGAAACATAAAACTTTCAACACTCACGCTTAGCTATACGGATTGTCTTACGGACCACCACACTCGCCTTCCGAAACAAAGGAAAAGAATCAGTCGTCTGCCGGCGGCAGTGCCTCTTCCATGCTCCACACTTACAGCGGACAGTCCGAGCACAATCCACATTCTACCAGGGAACGCACTTCCGCGTTCCTCGAGAGGAAGAGCGAGGGATAGAGCAGAGGGCAACGTCTAAGACAGTGTCATGAAAAAAAAGAAGGGCGTGAGGGAGAGGCAGAATGGAAAGGTCGGAGAGAGCAGCACGGAGGATAAATAGGTTCTAGTCTGCCTTGGCAAACTGCCACCTAGGGAAGGAGAGGGGAGGGTGAAAAGAGAAAAAGGTAACAAGGATGGGGAAATGGTCACTGCCATGGAGGTCATCAAGAACTCGACAGTTGAAATCACCCAGCATGAGTACAGGCTCTGGCAAGGAGTCCAGAAGGTGTTTAAGATCGGGAAGAGAAAGCCGGACATTTGGGGGGAGATAAATAGAACAAACCGTTTACCATATATGCACAAAGATACGTGCAGCAGAACATTGGAGAGGCAACGGAAAAAGTAAGGGGACAGAGGGAACATCAGAACAAATCAAGAGAGCAGAAGAGTTATGCAAAAGCATAACATAAACAAAGCATAACAAAAGCATAACTTTCTCTCCCATTTTTAGGGGAGGGAATAGCCACGGAAGCAACCAGGATGAGCACCAAGCATCAGCTCCTGGAGACAAAGAGGGGCGAAAACTGCGAAATCAGAAGTTGGAGTTCATGGAAATTGGCATAATAACCATGAATATTACATTGAAGAATAGACATTGACAAAAAGAGAATGGACAGCAACAGAGAACAATAAAGAAACAAAAGTTAAGCAGTAACACAGCACGTGAAGGAAGCACAGGATCAGGGTCAATGAAATCAGGGTTAGGGGGGCATGGGCAAACTGAGTAAGGATGGAGGGAAGGGAGCGGAAGAACAGACCAGACGCGGACGAGCAGGGTCCGGAGGAGGAGACAACCGAGGGACAAGGACAGCAGTAGGAGGAGGGGCAGAAACCGGAAGGTGCATCTCAGCATGGGCAGCAACGGAGAGGGAGGCAGGGCTAAAGAAACCTCCATAGCGGGAACAGGGGGCGCGACCACCGTAACGGAAGGGGAAGACGCGATAGAGTCAGAAGTAGGGGGCGAGGGAGAAAGCACATCTTTCTTACCCGCCGGGGAGGAGGAAGGAGATGAGCCAGGATTTCGCTTCTGACTCAAAGAGACAGGCGTTCCAGCAACAACGTACTGGGCAACAGACTCGAGCGTCTCAACAGGAGAAGAAGGAAAGCAAACAACACGATGACCGCTGGGAGAGTGATGGGCATCAGCTCACACAGATAGGCGGCGCAGAGAGCTAAGAGACGGAGGAGAAGGATGGGAAGGAGGAATGGAGGGAGAGGAGAAAGAAGACACAGGAGACAAGAAAGACTGGGTAGAGAGAAGGGGAACCCCCGACAGAGAACTAGGAGGGGGATCCGTTGGGACAGAACGTAAAGGAACAGGGGAGGAGGCGGTGGGCGTGTCCGGGTTTAAGGCCTGGAAATGGTTGTGAGACTGAGGAAGGTGGGAAGGACGAGGAGAGGATGGGTGCAACACGCGAGCATAAGAGACGCCAGAGAAAGGGGGGGAGACGGCGAACTTGGCGCCTCGCCTCAGGAAAAGACAAACGTTCCCGGTGCTTCAAGTTGAGGACGGCTGCCTCAAGCTTGTAATGTATACACGCGCGGGAGAAGGTAGGGTGGGCCTCACCCACAATTGAGGCAGCGAGCCTGGGGAGAAGTGCACTCCGACTTAGTCGGAGTGCTCTTCTAAACCACTAACCTTTGGCCACACACATGAGACAGAGAGAGACAGTATAGGAGCATCGGAAAGCACCATGCCCAAACTTCCAGCACTTATTACAGAGCCGAGGAGAGGGAATGTACTCCTGGACGGAACACCTGGCACCAGCAAGAATGACAGAGGGCAGAAGGATCCTACCATCAAAGGTAATTTTCACAACCCGAAGGGGCTGACGGCGACGACCACAAGGGGCACGAGTAAACGTGTCCACCTGGAGGACAGAATGGCCCTGGGCTTTGAGGATATGCTGAATATCTTCGTGGCTGTCCCGTAGATTCCTAACACCGATTGCAATATGGTGTGGGAGGAGAACGGTGCCTACACTGGCATTTAACCAATCGTTCTTGGAGACCCGAACAGTGGTCTCGCCAAGGCAGGATAAGGCGACCAAACTGGTGGCTGCATCCTGAGAAGGAGCAGCAACGACACACATACCGAGACGAGTGGGGTTGAAAGTAACAGAGGCATCTACTGAATCAACAAGGTGCCTATGGAGGGAGAAATCGTCACAAGGAGTAGAATCCAGAGGAAGAAGATCAAAGTATTTAGACCACGAAGCGGGACCAAATAAGGTATGTAACGCAGTAGTATGGGAAGAGATCATGTGGGGTTTGGTCGCCCGCTCCACGAGTCCGAGAAGGTATAAGAGGAACATTATTTGACATTAAAACAAGGAAAGAATTTCATTCACGAATGTGCCCCCACACCAACCACGGAGCCACAATTAGAGGATAGGACACCCAACAAGAGACATGTTGCCGGTCTTGCCGGGGCCCACAGGGGTGTGTCGTGAGTATAGTCCCCACTAATGCTACCTTAAGAACCATCAGTCCATCGAGATCGGGTTCAGTGACGAAAGAAGGATTGACAATAAAAGTGCCCACCCCTCGCTCGTTACCACAGTTCTACGGGTGAGAGAGTATGCCTCTTCAAACACCCGGGCATCAAAATAAAAGAAAGTCAAAAGGATAATCAAGACGGGCAAAAGGTCGGCGGGAAATGACGATGAGAAAGGAGAAGAGGGGGGGGGGGGGAAGAAAACCGAAATAGAAGGAAATGGAAAAGGTGTCCAGCAAAATTTGAGAAGACAGCAGCAGGAGCACAAGACTATAAATGGACAGAGAACTGTCCCATGGAGCATCACACCCCAGCAGCCGCCCACCAAGCCTCCTCACGGCAACAATGGGCCGGACAGGGAGGGAGTTTCTTAGTTAAAATTAACTAAAATTATTCTATTGGTAACGTATACTAATTATTAGTTATAATCTTTATAATACAAAAACATAGCTTAGTTGTTACTATAGTAGAAACTCCAGGTAGCCAAGCCGGACTCAAGTCAGTCACATGGGCATGGTGTCTCTAGTTAGTATGGCCGACCACGTTCAATCACATGGCTGTGGCATCTCTAGGCGACGATCAACAAGTTGTGACCTCTACACGGTTCAATTTACCCTTTGGTTGTCATAGGGCCTATGTCATAACCGAGACAGTATATAAATAAATGGAAGAGCTCTAACACTAAAATATTAAATCGGAAACATTGACTTCCCAGGAACTGATGGTATTGATCCGAGCTGCCCAAATTCACAAGAATAACTTGTAATTAAACAATACTCCTGATGACAGTCGTCACGTCTGTTCAGTCCCGAATTCAATGGGCACTCCTCCTCATGGGGCTGGTAGGGACCTCCGTCCCCAAAATCATTTTTACTGATCCCCAAAAGTAGTTATATTTAATTTAATTAAGTAATAATAATTAAATATTAATTATTAGTACCCCCAGTCCTCAGACTGATGCCTTTCGAGTTGTAATGAGTAATTAGATTTTGGTTCGAGAGGATTGTGGTGACGTTTTCGAGAGAGAAATTTTCAAGTACGCCCTTCTTTTAGGGCTAACAAATATAATTTAATTTATAATGTGGTTGACACAAAAGCAGCAGTAATTTTTTACTGCATGTTGTGTTAAAGAATTTAGATGTGATGTGGGACGTTTTCTCACATAATTCCCCGTGGGGGAGGGAGGGGAGAAACATGGGTCGGAGTTCACTGTTTAGAACTGACCAAACACTTTATTACTCTTTGTCAGAATTATTAAAATATTGCTTTAATATAGTTTTGCACTTCTGTGTGGCAGTTCGTACGGGATAACATCTCGAACTGGAATTTCAGGTTGTGGAGGACTTTGGGCGATTTCATCTCTCGCTAACTCAAGTGGCACTAGCTTTTCCAGTCTCTTGAGGCTAGGGGTGCCTTTGCACTTCACTTTTACTATCCTCATGATGGACAGAAACAATACGATCTAGTTGTCACTCTGAGCGTGGACTGTCACTGTCCACCAAAACAACATGGCCAGGCATATATTGTATTCTATTATTAGGGTTATTTAGCCCATAGTGGTACACATGTAGAGCAGTTAAATTTTCTCGAGTCCAAACTTCATTCCATCACCTTATCACTCTGGACAGGTGTTTATAACTCTGAATCAAGTCGCTCTTCCCAACATGTGAAGAATCTCCTGGTCACTCATCAGAGAGGGATGAAATAGGATTTAGAGGACCTCCATACATCAGATGAGATGCACTTAGTGATTCATGTTGTGAGTTATGGTCAGAGAGGTAAGTCAGGGGTCAGTTAAAGCCACTCAAGACTCAGTTTATGTGAAAGGAGGAGAAAGGGTTTGGAGCTTCTGGAGATTGATTTTTTGGCGATGCAGGGTTTTCCTTGGGCAGAGTTTTACTATATCAACCATTTGCTGGTAGAACGTTCCGTGTCACGGTGCTCTGTGTGTTATGAATTTCCAGTAACACTGCTGTTAATTCAGGGCAATGCGAACAACTGGGTGATCCCAGAAATCCCTCAGGCATGCTTCTCCTGCCACCAAGTTGGACCCATTGTCTGAGATCATCAACTTGGGGCAGGATCGATGGGCTGCAAACTTGAGAAAAGCCTGGATGAATGACTCTACACTTATGACAAGAGTCACCTTTAAACAGACTCCTAATGTGTTGGCACATGTAAAAAGGAAGAGGTACGCCTTCACTGGGATTTTATCCCAGGTGCCAGTTAGGGTCATTGCTCCTGTGAAGTCCACCCCAGTGGTCTCAAAAGAACGAATTTGAACAACCCGTTCCTTAGGGAGTGATGGAGGTCTTGGATAAGGGCACACCCGAATGTTGTACCTCTGGCAAACAACACAGGATATAAGTATCGACTTTAGAGTCTGACGACCTTGAGGAAGCAAATACTGCTATCTTATGGAGGTGAGGGTATCCAGACCCCACCATGGAGTGTGCAGCGCTTGTGGATATGAAGCATAAACAATATGCATATACAGTGATTCTGAGGATGGAATCAAAGATGTTTAACTTCTAGGTCATCATTTGTGTGCTGAACTCGTCCCCCGCAACGCAAAATGTTGTGGTTGTCTGGGTCAATCTAGAGAACCAGATTATTGCTGGTTTTAGGTGGGAAGTTTTCATAATCCTCGCCATATGTTTGTACCTAGGCTTGTTTACCCAGTACTTTAGAGCACTGGGAAATTTATGTTTGACTCCAATCCATTGTAGAAAATCAAACACGTTTTGTGTGACTCTTAGAAGTTTATTTAGTTCAGAATTCTGAGTGCAATCAATTACTGAAGTCAAGCGTGGCTCTGGGATCTCAGTGGGAGCAGTGACATTGGTCACGATGACTTGTGGCTTTTGTTTAGGCCACTGGTCACTGACTAGCCACTGAGGTCCATGGAACCACATCTTGGCTTTAGATAATTGTTTTAAGGTCAGACCTCTGAGGAGATATTGTTATGAACCCCAGGTAACGTGATGTTAGCCTCACAAGATCTTCCTTGTGAGAGTTATTCTACACACCTGACTGTATGTAGGAGTCAGGGGAAGGAAATAAACTAAGCAATCAGTAAATTAAGACTGAGGAGAGGCAAGCAGAGGACGTGCATCTTATAGATGCGAGGTGAGATAAGTTGTCGACATTATGTTACGTGACGTGACGTTGGAGAAGGTCATGAAGAGCACTTCACGATGAAAGATTATATCTCTCGGTTTAAGAGTTTGAGTAAAGGCTATTTGTACAAAATAAGAGGAAGCTTCCGAGGACGGCGTACAACATTTCTGTGCTCGTGAAAGATATTAGATGCGGCCAGAGCTTAATTTATAGATGAAGCCTATATAGTGGTCATGACCTGTGAGGGCCCCTAATGAGAGATACCCTTTGAGTGGATGAAATAGAGCAGGTGTTTCTGTGTGAAACATGCAAGGCGACTCTGCATACTCAAGTGGGGACTGAAAGAAACATTTAGAGACAGTCCAAGAGGACTTATGGATGACTTGGGTGAGCACCTTATTTGGGGCTTCGTCGGAAAAGCGACGTCGCATTATTCTTTCTGCGGTAAGCGCTCTATATATTATATTATAATGCTAGTAATTGCTTGATCGTATGTCCAGCGATCAATTAAAACGTTAGTGAATATAGGTTAGAGATTTCATGAAAACAGTGAGAGTATATAGAGAGTTTGAGATGATTGGTCATGATGGGGGCAAGAGAGATACTTGCTCGCTCGCCGGAGGTCAGTGAGTAACTGATAAGGAGAGAGCTTTGGCACCCCTTCGGAGGAGAATTCAGTATGAACTCGTCCAAACATGGGGGGCGTACCCACCATGGTAGGACCAGCGCAGAGTGGGGCGTCTGGTGATAAATTTTAATATTTTTAAATATATTTTATTTATACTGTATTAGGAAAATATGTTATTATGGTATGGAAATGGAATTACAGATTTGTGTATGGGGAAGTTCGTGGAGGAACTTTGTGTCTGGTGAAGATTAGGTGGAGTAGAACTTTAAATGAGGAGTAGAACTTCAAGTATAAAATGGAACTTCAATTATAGAGTGTAACTTCAGTGGTAGAGTGGAACTTCAAGTGTAGTGGAGCTACACATTTTTTGGTGAAGCCGCATAGAGGAACTTCACAGGTATTAAGTGGGACTTCAAGTAGCAGCAAATATTGAAGAGACTGCAGGAGTACCTACCTCATATGAAGAACCTTAGACGGATATTCTTAGTGGTGGGCCTCAGGACGTAGAACAGAGAGTTATTTAGACACTATGATATATTTGAGGGAGTGCATGAATGCATATGGCATGAGTCACGAAGAGTAAGGTGAGAAAGTTATTATTTTCCCAATGCATACAGGAAACCCCATACAGCCCGGGTTAATAGAATGTTTATTTCCAATGAAGTGTGGATGACAATTTATATGATGTTGGTTTGGGGTCAGTAATTCCTCTGGGCTTCAGTAATAATCAGGGAAATTCGAAAAATCCAGTTTGGTAGCAGGATGCTGCTTCTGGAATCTTTCCTTTATGAGACTGCTCATAGCCCAGTCGATAGAGCATCGGCCTCACATGCATGGGATCCATGGTTCGAGACCCATACAGCCCAGGTGAATGGAATATATATAACATAACCATTACAAGTAAAATAAAAAAAACACCAGTTGGATACATTAATAAATGTCACAAACAGGTTCAATCATTGATGCAAGTCAAACACTTCCTCGAACGTCTCCGAGGTTGGACGCGTGCCCCAGATGCAGTATGCCTCTTCCCTCAGAATTGCGACACTGAAACGCTGGAACAAGATGCTTTTCGCTCTTTAATCTTTCGTAACACTGATCTGTTTGTTGCCCAGTTCCTTCAGGAACTTCATGAATCAAGGGTCTCCGAGCCAATCGAAGCAAAGCTGTAGCAGTGTGCCAGACCTCTGTATTTCATGGCTTTCTCTGTTTCCCTGAAAGAAGCAGCGCCATCACCTTCGCTTGTGCTGTGTTGGAGGTAGGTACTGGCCACTGTGGTATGTACTAGCATTTGTAGTCCCACACCTCTTGCTTGCCATCCTTCCATGGAAGCATGGTGACTCCGCCTGGATGTTTCTGAGGTTCGTTGGGTCTAAATAGGTGTGGTTCTCTTTGAGCTGGGCAGCGGGTTGTGACGAGGCTCCTCTTGATGATGTCGTTGACTTCTTCATGTCTTGCAATCTTACGTTGTGATTTACAACACACCAGACCATGATGACCATATGCAGGCGATGAGTCACAATAACGTGGCTAAAGTATGTTGACCAGACCACACACTAGAAGGTGAAGGGACGACGACGTTTCGGTCTGTCCTGGACCATTCTCAAGTCGATTGTCTTGAGAATGGTCCAGGTCCTTGTCTTGAGAATGGTCCTTGCACAATCGACTTGAGAATGGTCCAGGACGGACCGAAACGTCGTCGTCCCTTCACCTTCTAGTGTGTGGTCTGGTCAACATGATGACCATAATGGTCTGCCACCATGCTTCCGCAGATGCACCTGTGTTCAGTGATGATGGGGGCGACGAGGCAAAGGGCAACTCCAATACAGAGGAGTCATGATCAAGACAAGTTTCCAGAGCTTAATTTAGCACAGCAAATAAGTAATCCCCGGCATGCGGTGCTGTTACCGCTAGGAGGCAGGCTTTGTTCTCACCAGATTCTTTTTCAAGCATTGTTGTGGCAGTCATTTCCATTTTGGAGCTATCTCAGTGGGCCTGTCTGTGGTCTTTTGGGGCTTGTGGTTAGGCTTAAGGGTGTGCAATGTTTTCCCATTGACTGACTGCTCTAATGAACTCTGGATCAGAAGTTCCCACTGAGTCACTCATACTCTCTGGTACGATGTTCCCTACTAATTCTTTGGCTGCTTTGCATGAGATAAGAATTCTGGAAGTGCTACCTACCGCTGTCGTATGCCTATTCCCCAAATCTAACTGGTAGTTTTGGTTGGTGCCACTGACTGTCATTTAAGTCTAGGTTTAGTGTCATATTGAATATTGACTTAAGGAGCTCGTCATATCAACTTAGTTGTGGGTTGCCAAAAGTGGGTGCACACTTAAAAATGTATGTTAACCTTGGTAAGGTAAGGCACTTTGTGAGAAGGTAGAAGGCTACCTTCTAACAAAGATCATAGAGTTCAAGTCCTCTATTCTCTCTTCCACCTTCTTTAGATCATTAAACTTTTCATCAAGTACTGCCGCAATGGCATTGTGGCCTAAAGGTGCTCCAAGTAGTGTGCTGTCATAGGGTTCAATGACTGCGACTTCCGGAAAACTGATTTCACTGCATTAATGACTGCCTCGCTGGATGAAATAATATCGCACTTGGAGGGGGTTAAGGACGAGACCCAGGGTCTTACCCTGTGACTTCACCAGCTGCAGGTCTTCCAGCAGGGAGTCTTGTGTGCCTGCCAGAGTGCCATCATTTAGGAACCAGATGTTGAGTTTACTGGACAGTCTACTTGTGATTTATCGAACCGTTTTGCAAAATAGGAAGGGTGCAAGGGGATCTCCCTGTTGAATTACATCTGCTGAGGGGAGTTCGTGTTCGCCAAAAATGAGCGTTGAGTCTTTGCTGTACCCTGCTGACACAAAAGGGAGAATGCATCAGCAATGTTCCTTGACTGCAGGGAGGACTACTTCTCTTTTGACCAGGTTGAAAACTTGTTGATATCTAATTTACTACTGCCTTGTCTTCGGTAAAAGAACTAATGAAGGTACATGCAGCATAGGCTGCTGCTTCACAGCCTTGGGGGACCCCAAACCCTTAGCTGGTTGGGTTGCAGCATGGTTGCTGCTTCCATTCTCATACTACTGACATCAGCCTTTGCAACTAGGTGGCAAAGGTTATTACTAACGGCAGTGGGTCTGATCCCTCTATCCTTCTTTTTTCAGGGCACATAGGGATTCACTAAAGAAAAGGTTTGATTTTGACAGGAATTAACCCGGTGAGGCAGTTGTTAACAAACGTTGTGATTTGTGATTGGAGCGCCTCTGCAACTGTACCAAGTCCAGCGTGCTGTCCGCTCGGCCGACCGGCTCCCAGGACCAAGAACAGAGTTAACAGTTTCCTTGACTTGTTGACCCCTGTGTAGCTTCCTGAGAAGCCCGGGGGAAATAAAACAATAGCTTTATAAACATCTGACTCTCGGAGGACGAGAGGTTCCTGGTTTGGGGGAGACCCTGACCAACGAGGGAGGTCCCTCTACTTGCCTGAGGGGGTGTTTTTATCTCAGTGTTTCATCACTGGGTAAAATTTTGTCCTCACTTGTGATC
This sequence comes from Procambarus clarkii, assembly GCF_040958095.1. Lineage (NCBI taxonomy): Eukaryota > Metazoa > Arthropoda > Malacostraca > Decapoda > Cambaridae > Procambarus > Procambarus clarkii. The sequence goes on from NC_091195.1 coordinate 31,686,241, forward strand.
AACCTGAGTGCCCCACTGTATTTCCTTCTTCAATTTTCTTGCTGATATGACTACTTAATTTCCTGTTGTCTGTTGCGGCGGTGTTTGGGGAGGCAAATTTCGCTCTCATCCCTAGGAAAATACATAATTGCTTTGTTGACGGATGAGGCTATTGTCTTGCTTCCTCTGTCTGGTACACAAAAAATATGCATTTCCAAAAAGTAGCAAACTGTGCCATGCTTTGATGGTATCCGGTATATCAAGGGCACTGGACCTTCTGTTGACTTTTCTGATGAGGTCCGTGTATTTCTAATGAGATCCGTGTATTTCCCGGCAGCAAATGGGCGGGAGGTGGATGTGTGCGAGGGTTCTGGTTCAGGTTGCTTTAATCACCTCTAGCAGGTCGTTTGTTGCTATAAAATCTGTTGTGATGTGTACTGGTGCATTTGTCTCCTGAGTGCTGCCTCCCTCCACGGGAGGCCTCCCTAACCCAGCACAGTTACCATGCTGGTGTATTACTCTAGAGATGGAGTTGATGCTGATGCTGTCCCTATAAACCCTGCATTTGCCTCTTCTTTGTTTGGCTGTGTTGGGAGTACCTTGGCTGGCAGCGGTCACTTCTACTATATCATTTGATGGTTTGGTTATCACCTTGCAATAGAGTATTTATCTCTCCCTCCTGTCTGGGAGAATCCTTGTAGCTCCCTACAACATGCGCCATGTCTAGATGCCAGGGGGGTAGGGATGCATGGGAGGCTGTGCCCTGGCCCGGGCAGTGAGGAAGGGCGTGACCGCCTGATCGGTGGAGGGAGGAGGACGGAGGAGCGGGTACAATGGGGATGGAAGACACTATACACTAGGAGTGGAGGAAAGGGGTTTAGGGTAATATTCAATTCTGGGATGATTACTTTTATATCACTACACATTGATGAACGTATTCTGGCTCACTGAGTGTGTGATGCACTCATGACAATATGCTCGCTATGTTCACCACAAAACTAGACACGACATATCTTTTTCAAACATTCATTGACACACGGGTGAACCCCCTCTCTTGACCACACTACATGCATCCGTCTTCCTCCCTTCATGGTGGGGGTAGCCGCAGGGCGTGTGAAGGGTGTGGGCGTGTGATGACGGTGGGAGCGGGATGACAATCGGCATAGGGTGATGGTGGGCGTGGGGTGACAGATGGCGTGGAGTGACGTTGGGCGTAGGAGAACGGTAGGCGTCAGGTCCAGCACAGGGAGTTGGTTACTGGATAGGCAGGCGAGACCTGCGAGAGGCTATTGAAGGGGAGGGGGGTGCACGCCAGAGACAGCGGCCACACACAATTAACACGAAATTTCATTGGTGCATTATGCTTAGCACTACAAACTCAAAGGGTTTGGTTCCAAGGTTGGTTCCAAGGGTTGTTATAGTCGGGGGAAAGGGTTATAGAGATACAGGCTCCCCACAGCCTGTAAAGTGCCCCTGATGGCGTGCGTCTCAAATGGCCTTTGACAACCAAGTCCAGCTCCTGGCCTGCACGTGTGGCTCAGGCCTGGTGGAACTGCTTCTACCAACAGGAGAAGGGGCGAAGGCGGGCCTCTGGCGCCATAAAAGCAGTTGCTTTGGGCACATGGGACTCGTTAGCCTGGGAAGGCAGCTCATCTAGGGGAAGGAAAATCCAGAATTTAAACCTCTTCTGTCTTGTGGCTAAACCCACTCATGGGAAAGACTTCGGGAGTTAACCCTGAGGAAAAATCCGGAGTTGGAGACCCTAAGGCAGCTTGCAGCTGTTTACAGCTACATTCTGGCAACTCCTGCGACGACACTGGTCCCAAGCGAATCGGCGTCTGCCTTTCCCTTGGATCACATCGGTGGCGTGTAGAGGGTGGATCTGCTGCATGGGTAACAGCTGGTCCTCCATAATTACTGCCCAAGCCTGTGCCCTGGAGAGGACACTCCAGTATCGCCATGGCGATGGCTCAACACAGGAAGCGACAGTTACCGGTGATAAGCCTACCACTCAATTGGCGAAGAGTGAGGCGCTAGGGGTTGCTTCCGTCGGTGGGAGAAATCTTCCGATTTCATAGGACAGCTACCGCCCGCCTCACGCTGAGCAGCCCCCAGCCCCCAGCAGGTGCTATCCCGCCACGGTCCGCCTGCTCCACTGGGTGCGTGGGGCTTAGGCCACAATCCAATAAGCGGATCGTCAACCATGCACCAGGCAAAAGAAAATAAACATAGAGCCACCCAGCTCTCAAACTGGGCACATGGAATGTAAGGACCATGACACCGGGTCTCTCGGAAGATCTACTGGAGGTGAACGACGCATACAAGACAGCTGTGATCAACAATGAACTGCGCAGGCTCCAGATGGACATAGTCGCCCTGCAGGAGACACGTCTGCCCGCAACCGGCAGCATACGGGAGAAGGCCTTTACCTTCTTCTGGCAGGGCAAACCACCAGAAGAGGTAAGGGAGCATGGCGTTGGCTTTGCCATCAGGAACAGGTTGTTAGGGTCCAAAGTACCGCCCACGGAGGGATCTGCAAGGATCATCAAACTTCAGCTTCATACAGCAGCAGGAATGGTCAGCCTCATCAATGCCTATGCACCAACACTGACCTTCTCTACCGAAGCGAAGGACGAATTCTATGATGACCTCGGCCTAACTCTCAGAGACATACCTCAACAAGAGCCAGTCTTCCTCCTGGGAGATTTTAATGCAAGAGTTGGTTCTGATCACAGCTCTTGGCCTTCCTGCCTGGGCCAGTTTGGATTTGGGAAGATGAATGAGAGTGGGCAGCGCCTCCTGTAATTCTGCTGCCGTCATGATCTCTGCATCACCAATTCCTTCTTCGACATCAAACCCCAGCATAAGGTTTTCTGGAGACACCCCAGATCAAAGCATTGGCATCAACTCGACCTGGTGCTTACGGGGCGTAACAATCTGAGAAACGTCAAACAAACCCCCAGCTTCCAGAGCGCAGATTGCGACACCGATCATTCTCTCGTCGTTTGCAGAGTAAAGTTCGAGCCCCGGAAAATCTACAGAGCAAAGAAGGAGGAAAGACCACGCACTAACGTAAACAAGACCCATGACCTTCACAAGGTGGAGGAATTCACTGCGGCGCTGGTAAATGCCCTTCCTGTACTACCCTGCGATAGCGCAAGTGAGAGGTGGTCACATCTCAGAGATGGACGTCTCCTCTCTTGTCACGATTCACAGGCCTCTTCCTAGTTGTTACTGGTAGAATTTCAACAGCAAAGTCGACGTACACCAAAATGCTGCTATTTCCCTCTCAGCCACACACTCACGTTGAGTCTTAGCTAATCATGGGGCCCCACCTTCAGCCACGTCACACCTCAGCCTCTTCCTATAGGCTTATGGTGACGTCATTCTTTTACCTTCCTCTGCCAGCTGTTGCTTTTATTTCCCAGAATGTTCCATAAGAGATCCGAAACTCTTAAAGGATTGGGTATAACAATATCCATCACTTCATGCTACCTTCTTGCTTACTCAACGAAGAAACTGATAATGTTTCAGTCCAAAACAATACACAGTGCAGAATAAGTATCATATAGGTGTAGTGAATCTTAGGATGAACTGGTGGATCTTAACTTGTGACTATAAATTATTTTTGACTTTAAGATCATTCCAACGTCATCAACCTTCTTGGCGGAAATCTGTCCTCGCTCTCTTAAGTTCGTATCACCAATAAATTCACCCTGAAACTACCAAATCCTATTCACACTAACCCCTGCCTATTTCCGTCTATGTTTATCATGATGGCAAAAAGAATTGCATTAACGAAAACAAAACTTACTGATCGAGAACAACTCTTATGAAGGAGGAGTCATATGCTAGGCTAAGGATGGAATTGTGACTATTATCTAAGAAATAAGATTGACTAAGAGCCAACTGTATGTTGAAGCCTTCATGTGGTTGGCGGCCTTGAGATCATGGGTATCTACGTGTTTAGTACACATGTCTCAAATACGAATCAGCCTAGTAATGATTGATCGATGATGGAGTTATATTCTTGAGAAAAGCACAAATAGCATGAGGTTGTTGACTGCTGAGCGCCTTGTGTTTTAAGTGTCAACTTCTGCTTCTCCACTAAGATGGGCAAGATGAGGAACCTCGGGAACATTGGCCTTGTACATTACAATAAGTTCGCCAACATCTCTCTGGTGGGGAAGGCTTTGATGTGCTTACCAGTCGAATCAGAACGGCTCATGACTACAGACAAGCCTTCTCACATAGTTTGAGCCACATTGCGGGATTGCTAATCTCTAATCTTGACCCGTTTTCTGGCCATCTCTCTTGCCTATTTCTTCCACCTTGTGTCTTTTCCTTCTACAGTATTTATCTATCTCCCTTCCCTTCTCTCCTTCTGTTTGTTTTCTCTCCTCTTCTGTCGTATGTGTGTTCGCTGCCTCCCTCGCTACTTCACTTCCTACTTTTCACCTTCCTACCTCCCCTATTACCCAACTAGGTTACGTTTGGCCTTGAATCTCATACTGTTTGGATTATGGCAAGATCAGTTTTTACATACCACATAATGTTTCCGATCACGCCCACCTCCAGTCCGCGTTTGTGTTGTTATTATGACAAGAATACGAAGGAATTAAAACTGTCGTGTTTTTCTGTGTTCACATAACAACATAACCCTTTACTACTCTCCTTATCTCACGAAAAAAATGTTGTCTCTGTGCCCCTTTAATGTTATGGTCAGGTTTCTTTACATAACAGTGGAAATATTGTTTATGAACTCTTCTACCATGTTTCCCCCTCCCTTCCCAGAGAAAACTATTGACGTAGATGCGCCCCTCGGAAAAAAGGGATGCGTCAATTAATCTTTCCATTATTGGCAGGTCCTAGTGCTGGTCAATGTGGTAACATATATGGTAACTTTGAAGTTTTCCTCTCACTGTAACTGTATTTTTTTTGCCCCAGGAAATTCTTTATTCCATTGAAGCAGGTTCCCCAAAAATTATTTTTCTCCAACGTGTACACTAGTAGCAGGCCCTTTCTCTGATAATGCAAAAAGTATTAAGTCAGCTTACCGTTCTCTGCCTTATCTGATTTCCGTCTCCCAGTCATATAATTTAGTCAGTTTTATAAGGCAAGAGTTGGTGTTCTGTGCTTGGGTTGTGTTATTAAGGTTCTTCTCCACAAACAGTCTCCCATTCTCTCAGTCGTCTTCATCATTTTGCATGATAAGGGAGCAAGGGACAGTAGCTCTAGTGCATTTATATAATGGAGGAGGAGGAGTGATGGAGGAGTGATGATGCTCTAGTGCATTTATATAATGGAGGAGGAGGCGTGATGTTTCTTTTGCACCCATTAAAACTTCCTGTAATTTGTTTTGCTGTAAGTTGAACACTATTTCCACCGCCATGAACATCACACTCCATGCTATATTTTGATGTATGAGTTTGTGACTTATGAAGATTTTGTTATGTAGGTTATATTGCAACCTGTGGAAATTGGTCCATTTTTTAATGCATGGGTATGTTGTGTAGCCAAGTGTGGATTTTGATGAGAATTGTGTTACATAAGTGTGTGGCAAAAGCAAATTTTAGGATTCAAAGTTCCCTTCTTTCTGCAGGTGTAGGTGTGGAGAATCTTCTGAGAGGACTTGACCGTGAGGGCGTCACCACCAACAACCTCTTAGTGGAGGTCACAGACTACCTTTCCCTGGAAGAAGATCATCGCCTAAGAGATCTGGCACTAAAGTTCGGAATTCAGGGTTTTCAAGTCACTTGGACAGGAAGAAGAACCGACTAAGTCTCAAATACATTCATTAAATTGTTGTATTACTATCTGGAGCTGCAGGTCAGTATAAGCTTTCACAAATTTTACTTTTCAGTTATATTTTAATGTAATTGTGTAATGTTATGATATGAATGAGCTGCAGCATGTGGCATATGAACGACTCAACTCGTGGTATGTTTCGTCATGATTGAGATATAAGACTGAATTGCAGCTTATTAGCATGTTAATCCTTGAAGTGTGCTGTTCTCTCATACCCCTGGCTCATTACTATGTCAAATTAACAAAACATAAAATTTCAAATATCTTGTAAATATATAAATTAAAAAATCGAGCAATGAATGTAATGAAATGCCTTTTCTTGGTGAGTCCATCAGTGGCTTCCCGAGTTTTTATGACATCAGTTATCCAAGATAACTGTCATATATTCCATATCTAAAATTTAGTATATTACCCCCCCCCCCCCACTCCCCTCTCAGAATGTCTGAAAAATTCATACAAACTTTTTATTAATCATGAAACAATGAACAAGAATGTTTTTAACAATTTTGTTATATGTTTAGCGGTTAAGAAATACAGAGATAGTTCATGTTTACTCAATAACACCATTTTTTCTGCATTTATTGCCTCTTTTTCCATATATTTCACTAAAAGTTTGGACTTGTTATCTTAGTAATTGGCATTTTTTGTTTTCTGCATTTGTCTTTCCTTAACAAATTTCAGTGAGGTGTTGAATCAATTAACAAATCTCTGTAAATTAAGTCGAGATCATAGGAAAGTTCATGCAACATGCGAAGCCGTCGTCAGGTGGAGCTACTTTTATCTACCCAAAATCCCAAACTTCTAACTGATTATGCAAAGTGAATTTTGCGCCACGCTAATATCAACTTACTTATTGTCAATTAATTTAATTCTGATAAACTTGTATTATGCATGGGAAAAGAGAATTATAAGATCCTGAATATGGTACATAATAGTAATTGGCTCAGAAATGTGAATGCACAGCAGCTACAACAGTTAAATGCCAAATGACATGAAGAGTGCTATTAAAGGTGTTCTCATAGGAGCAACATGGCATGAAGAGTGCTACAAAAGATGCACTCATAGGAGCAACATGGTATGAAAAGTGCTACAAAAGGTGTACTCATAGGAGCAACATGGTGTGAAAAGTGCTACAAAAGGTGTACTCATAGGAGCAACATGGTGTGAAAAGTGCTACAAAAGGTGTACTCATAGGAGCAACATGGTATGAAGAGCGTTACAAAAGATGTACTTATATGAACAACATGGTATGAAGAGTGTTACAAAAGATGTACACATAAAAACCACCTGGTATGAACAGTGCTACAAAAGGTGTACTCATAGGAACAACATGGTATGAAGAGTGCTACAAATGAGCACTCAACATGAGGAACAACATGAGACGGGGGATTTGCTGCTGACACCATTGCTAGCTGGCCACGCACGTTTTTGTTCGCTGGAAAACTTAAGATTCTGAGCACCCGTCAGATCAAATCATCGTGATTTTGATAGGAATAATACATCAATACTCCAAAACTCAGAGAATATCTTGTTTGGAAGGAAATAATTCCGATTTCGACTACAACTGATGGACAAACAACATTGTTGATTATCTGATGTCCAGCTGACTGGTATTCGGCGCAACCCAGTATGCAGGCGACCCAAACTGTAGTACCGCATTTGTCGCCTATGATTTTTTTTGTGAGGACCGTATCACTGACCAGGTCACTTAGAGTCCTGCCCTACAGGGCGAGGCGATACTCTGCAGACATCACCACAAGGGAGCACCTTAGAAGGTGCACTGAGCCTTAAAGGGAAAGGTAGACCAAACAGCTCAATTAGGTGTAAGGTATCCCTGATTCCACCTAGAGGATTCATTTTACGACCTCCGTTAGAGGGGAAGGAATTTCATCAGGCCTAGGAGTGTCTCAGGCATTAGGTAGGGCAGTGAATCAGTCATCACTATGTGGAGACGTCATTGGGGAAGTCAAAGTGAAAGAGGCAATGGAGGCAGCTTTCAGATAAATAGGGACAGTGGACCGAGGTGCAACAGGCACCGATGAAAACTGCTATCGAGGCTTCACCACGTGCTTCTTCCAGACAGACACCAGACATAATGTACCTAAGACAGCACCAGTCACACACTAGCCAGTGTCAGACAATGCTTCTCTGTCCACAATCCAGCCACAAGACGAAAGTATGAGACAGGAGAGAACAGTACCAGTCACACACCAACCAGTGTCACACAATGTACCTCTCTCCACAGCCCAGCCACAGGACAACATTATGAGACAGGAGAGGACACCACCAGTCTCACACCAGACAACGTTAAACTCTGCACATCTTCCAAAATTTCAGATAATGCAGACAGACCACTTTCCTACAGCATATGGATTAGTAACGGCAATGGAAAAGAAACAACTAGAGCTCAAACTTTCCATCACAGTCCTAGCAGAAAGGAAGGAAATAATAATGACACCACGAGACCCACACACTGCAAAGTAGTGTGTGGGTTTATAAAAAAGTAACAGTCCTGCAAGGGAAACCTGTATGCTTGGAAAAGCTGGACCCTTCAGAAAGACGCACACGAGTCGTGCTTTTGGGAAACCCAATCGACTTTCCACTGGATCTAATACAAAAATACAAGCAAATCCTGAATGCAGAACGATGCCGCACAAAAGTAGACAAAGCAGCGACACGTCAGGTTCTGGTGACCGGCATGGGACATGTGCCAGAAACATTCGGTCTTGGAAATTGGGGAATATACCGACAGAGACCATACGTGTCGGAACCCCTGTGCTGCTTCAGATGTCAGAAATACGGCCACCATCAATAACGCTGCACCGGACAGGAGAGATGCAGAGTGTGCAGCCTGAGGCATCCAACCAAAGACTGTATAGCCAAGCACAAGGCAAACCAGGCAACAACAGCCAAATGTTTAAATTGTGGAGGCAAATATCATGCCTGGAGCACAACCTGCTCTGCACGGAAAGAAAAGGTGCAGACAGCTCCGACCAGAATAAACACACAGACCAGCACTACATACACCAACACCAACGTCTGGAACACTCGTGCACAGCCACAACAGACACACACTCTCACAGAACCAAATTTCCCGAATTTATCAATTCCAAATCAGAAAATAGACTAAAATTCTTGCAGAAATACAATAAAAGTAAAAAAGCAAAAAGCAGTTACTTTCGGAATCAACAAAACAAATTTACAGTTTTACGGAGGTCCAGCTGAAAAACATCGTGAAGATTATAGCAGAGACTATTTATTATCAATTGCCTATAGATGACGCAGAAAGCCTCACAACAACAGACTCAAGAAATCACTTGTGTAATAATGGACAACATCGTGCAGCAGACCAGAGTTACGCAAGAAATAGACAGTCTGAGGCAAGATGAAGCACAAGAGGACAAAGAACGCGACATGGACATACAGACTACCAACAACAGTCCGGTAGCCAAGACACCAGAACATCAACATTCACAGAAGCAACTGCAAGAAGCAGTGACCAGTCAAGATCAACATAATCTTACAACTCAAGAGATAGACTTCAACAGCCAATGCAGTCTGATATGCAACAACACCAACAAAGAATTATTGAACAGCAAAGATGCACGGGTAACAACAGCACGAGAAACGACCACGAGAAATCAATGCAGTCCAATGTGCAGCAATACCAGCAACAAAGTGATGGACAACAGGGATGCACAGATTTCAACAATGCAGGGGATGACCATGAGCAATCAGTACAGTCCGATTTGCAGCGACACGACTTTCGAGGTGGAGAGTACAGGCGTTGATTCCGAAGAGGAGTTCTACTAGAACAGACAACACCACCCGAAACCATCGTCTGCCCATTACGAATACTGCAGTGGAACATACAAGGTCTTAGAAATAAAAACCACACCCTTCAGGAAGCTGCAATCAGTACAAAAGCAGATATAATTGTTTTGGAAAAAACTCTTTTCCAAGCCACGAAATCCTTCAGATTAGCTAGATATCAGCACTATGTTATACCGTAAGAACAGGGAAGACAAAGAGGGTTAATGACCCTAGTCAGGAACACCATATCCAGCATGAAAATAGACCCAGTGTCATTTGGGGATGGAGTACAGGTATTAGCAGTAACAGTAAATATGGCTAATACTGAGCTCCTCATATACAACGTCTACAAGCCCCCTAGACATAAACTAGAAGCAGAGGCAGTGCTTGTCTTGGCCACGCATCAAAAAGTAATTTTTGCTGGGGATTTTAATACTCATCATCAAGAGTTAGGTGCGACTGGGCCAGCCAATTCAGATATGCGCCATGTGGGGGTTTTCTTTTTTGCTTTCACGACTGCAATGCGTACGTCGCCAATGTACATGTGGCAGACGCTTCACGAAGCTGTCGGAATTTGCAGAATAGAAAATACGAGAGCAACCGTACAGGGCCTGGGAGCAAGGTCGAGTTAGAGTCCTTGAGGGTCTCTTCTCAGACTAGTCTCACCTGGTCCTGCTCCACGTTGATCGTTGGAATCTCCTCAATGATTTAACACTTTAAGGGACTCCTAGGGTCCTCATCACATTTTTAGTTTAGTGAATAATAGGCAACTCGGTGTTGAAGACACTAGAGCTAAAGGCTTCAGTATTTGAATGGCAGTATTCAGAAGTGGTTCAACGGAAACACCGCATAAAGCTTAACAGTATTTTATTACCTAACTTAACACTAATACACAGGGTGCTTGATTTACTTTAGATTGGCGTCAGCAAAGCTATGGTTGTATTAGCGAGACTCTTGACGTCTGGCTAAACGACTCGTATCCACTCGTGGAGAAACACCTAACTTAACACAGTTGACAGCACATACGGCGGCCTCCGTATTATAAAAGTGTTCCTGGTTAAGTGGGCATTCTGGAGATACCCAACATGCCAGGTCACTATCCAGGGTTAACAGAAATAGGACCTTGTGCACATGATCGGTGCACTGTGCCATTCCAGTCAGCTGTGGGAGAATCTTGAGAGACACTCTCTTACACGCCATTTAGCTGCAGCTTTGCGAGAATTACTTGAAATTACACTTCTTAACACTGGGGAACCCATTGACATTCTAGGGGGTTCCCTTGATCTTACATTAATCTCAACAGCACTCAAGCATCTGGCGAAGTGGGAGGTAGACCCGGTGGTCACCAGTAACAATTATGCTACTGTCACAACAATAAACATAGAACGACCTCCGACACCACCTGCGTAACCAAGGTGGAATTAAAAAAGGTCAACTGGAATATATACCAAGAGGAACTTGAAAAATGGTATGCAACATACACGTCACCCGATGATTTGAACATACACGATACCAATCTCCAGGAACCCATTGCAGCTGCTGCAAACAAAGCTATTCCAATCATTATCACAGGAAACACAAAACGAAAAACTATTGGTTCTCTAGTAATGAAGTTAAAGAACAAAATCACAGAGTCAACATCTTCAGAAAACATCTAAAGAGAAACCCCACACCAGAAGGAAGAACTCTGCTAAGAGCGGTGATATCTGAAGCAAGACGAGTTTCCAGAGAGGTAAAAAAAAAAAGGCAAGATGGTTTGAGTGGTGTCAAACTCTAAATAAACATGGTAGTCTTGGCATCACTTGGGGTCAGATTAAAACCAAATCAGGTCGACCAACCCGACCACAGGAATGTATTCAACCATTGCAGGAGGCTAAGAGACTTGCTCTCCAACTAGCAGAAGCAGCTTCATATCAGCTTCCTGCAATGGTCAGAAGGCAACAAGAACAATTAAAACAAGTGACGTTGACAGCAATTCATGAGAGCATAGGTACAAATGACGAATGTGAATGTCCTTTCACCAAAAAAGAACTAATCATAGCCAAAAAAGGTGGTAAGGACACTGCACCAGGTGCTGATATCCAAGTCCACTACGGGCTCACCATAGCCCGTGCTGCTTTTTGTTGCAAGTAGCGAATCTTAAACAACAACAAGGTGCTGATAACATTACATACTCAATGATCGCACACGCAGGTCCTGCTGGAGAACATGGGATACTGGACGTTATCAATGCATCTTGGTAGCAAGGCAAACCACTGACCTCTTGGAAGAAAGCAGTCATCATTCCGATTCCTAAGCCCAAAGAATTACAGACAATTACTGGCAATTACAGACTCATTACATTAACATCATGCATTAGTAAAACTGCAGAAAGGATGGTCTTAAATAGGCTACTGTGGAAGACTGGAGACCTGCATAAGCACATATTTGGCTTCACTACAGGAGTTGGTACTGCCAACTGCATAGCAACATTACTAGGAACAGTTAACTCAGGTCCAGCTATAGTGATCTTCCTTGATGTAGAAAAAGCATTCGAACTTGCAAGCCCGCAAACAATTTTACACACCTTAGTTAAAAAAAGGTGAAAAGGGAAATATGCTAGCATGGATTCAAGATTACCTAAGTCACAGGTATGCCAGAGTAAAGTTGCAAGGACAAGTGTCGGACTACCACTTGCATGAGAATGGGACTCCACAAGGAGGAGTCCTCAGTCCTAGTCTTTTTTAACATTCTTATGGAAATCCTCGTTATCATGACATTTCCATAAGGGCTTAAATTGCTAAGCTATGCTCGTGATAGAGCATTTGTCATTACAGGTCCTTCACTTCTATATAAAGCACAAGGGGCGTTAGATAAAGTAACATCTGAATGCAGCATTTTAGGGCTAAAAATGTATGCACAGAAGTCTAAGGCAATGAGATTAGGTGGCAACACTCCAGATAGGAACCTACGCATTTAAGATATTAACCTTCAGTGGATTACACAATATCAATATCTCGGAGTGTGGATAGATTCTAAAATGACATTCAACAATTCAATATCCGAGGGAGCAAGCAAAATCACGACTGAATATAATGAGTGCAATAACAGGGCCCCGTCTAGGAGTGGGACACAAAGTGTTAAGAATGTTTTGCATACACGGCGTTCGTTCCCTAGTTGATTATGTATCGCCTGCCTTACTCACTCTTTCTCTTGGCCAGTGGGCAAATGTTGAAGTTATTCAAAATGTTGCAATGCGAGGCATACCAGGGGCTCCCTGATGGACTAAAATACTGAACCTAAGACTAGAAACCAAGCTAACGTCGATTGAAATAAGAGTAAAAGGAAATGCTGTGTGCATGCTGACCAAGATACTGACTAGACCAAGAATCAGTTCACTTAAAGATATAATCACTGGAGCACTAACTCGGGACAGAAGAGCCTCCAATAGCAACAGGTGGACCCATTGTGAAATAAACACCATCAATACATTCGATATAACAAATACAGTCACTGAGAGGGATGAGGACGAAATATTTGCAGACTTCATTATGCAAGCCGCTTGGGAATCGCTGCCAGCAGACTTTAAGTTTATAGCTCTTGAAGGAAAAAAGAACCAGACTAATCCTCATCTGCTACACAATATTGCACAGATACATATAAATGCAAACAAACTTGGCATCCGACACCTTCAAATACTTCACTGATGGATCAAAAGACCAGCAGGGACAAGAAACCGGAGCTGCAGTTAAGGCAGGAAACTCTGTAAATAGTTGGAGACTCTCAAATGGGTTGCAACTTATTTGTAATTTATTAAAGTTTATTTATTAAAGTAATTTAATAAACTTATTTATTTAAGTTGCAACAATGCAACTTTACAGAAATGCTAGCCATTCAAAAGGCTCTGTAACATGCTCTTGCTGAATTCACACAACATGTTATCATACATACGGATTCGAGAACTGCCGTTGAAACCTTGCAACAAGAATACATATGTGACAACATCCATCTGATATCAAATGTCATGTCATTAATGCAAACACTCAAACGTCAAGGCCGTTGGGTACTAATTAACTGGGTACCAAGTCATGTGGGTATAATAGGAAATGACATTGCAGACGAAGCTGCAGAACTTGCAACTATGGGAAGAAATGTAAACATTTACATACCAGAGAGTCTATCACAGATTAAGAATGTAATTAGAACTAGAGCAATGCAAAAGATGTACAGTGACCTCAACATAAGGATCTGCAGCTTGGTACAAGAATTCAACCAACTACGAACCAATTATTTTGGTGAAAGGGAGCAGTAGAACAGCAGAACTACACTTACCTTACATTAGGCTTGGATTCCCCATGTGCATGGGAAAAATGCTGTCATATTCCAAAGGATGAGAGGAAATGTCAGCACTGTGAAGAAATACCCGACAGACAACTGGAACATTATCTAACACAGTGCACAGTTACAAACCCACTAAGATTTCAACTTAGATTCAACAGAGCAGAAGTTGTTAAACACATGTAGCAAAATCTTACTGAAGCGACAATACGAATCATAAATACTGATACTACGCCTAAGTAAAACAGAAACAAGTAACACTTAGTGGGCCAGCCAGAGGCTTAGAGCCCGCACTGGAATATCCATGAAAAAAAAACCGAAGTGCTACAAAATTGCTACTCATAGGAGCAACATATCTCTCACCCAATTAATTATCAACATACATATCACTGAGCTAATTATTTTTTTCCTAACTCTTTCTATTTTCTAATATACCTGTATGATATTTACATAACAGTCTCAAGTCGACTCCACGCGAGTTCTCATGCAACTTAGCCAATCACTATACATTAAGCACTGTGGAGAAATGCCCAACAGACTAAACTATAAATACTCATACTTCGCCTAAGTAAAACAGAAACAAGTAACACTTAGTGGGCCAGTCAACGGCTTAGGGCTCGCGCAGGAATATCCCTGCCAAAAAAAAAATATTCATTATAGTACAAAACTCTATGTAGTTGAAACATCTGTTACTAAAGCCAACCTACATTTCCATATCATTTAAGATATGCTTAGATGCATTACATTTATTACATGTTTATCACTCATTTCTTACTGGTAGTATTATAATAAGAAGGAAATTAATGAAGACAGAATGATATTAATATAAAAAACCATTACAGAGCCTAGTCTGTATTTTTGGCATATGCGTGCCATTATTTGCCCATCATCTGATTTGCATACTAAAGATGCTAAATTGTCATTCAGTATGTCACCTTAGCAATGTCTTTAATTGCTTACTAACTCGCCAGTATACAAATTACACATGTAAATTAACACAAAGGCTTTCACATTCAAGTTTAACTGTTCTAGTCACAACACCTTGACTAGTATCGTCATGACACAGCTCGAACCTCTCTGCCCCATGCATGGGCCATTTGCAGCCTTGGGTCCTGGCATTGGTCTCCTGACTGAATCTTTCAATGGAAGACTCTCTTCACTCTAATGGCGGTCTTCGTAGGGCTCTTCTCTGACCAAAGCTACTCATGTGTCACCTTTCTCTTCTCTCGCTGTGTTCGCCACTTTCCTCTTTCTTCAGCACCACCGTCCACTTATCACTGCTTCATATGGTTTTGGTGTTCATTTAGGTTTGTTCACCCTTGCTACCCATTGACATTCCATCCCATATTGTCTTTTTTTGCTAGTATGTTCTTTTCCATCCTTTCAAACCAGAATTGTGTAGTGAGACGTTCTAGGACAGTGGGAACGGGTCTTCTGGTGTTACACCTCTGTTGGTGCACTCAGCTGTTCCTGAGCGATGCATTGCGTTATACCTGGACTATTAAAATACTGCCTTATATTTTTTTCAGGGTTTATGCTTGAAAACAGGTTTTTTTTTTTTTCCATTTTTTCCTGAAATACACTGATTTTTTTTCCCTGAAATGCCCTGATTTCTGTTTCCCCTGAAATTAGGTTGTTTCCTGATTTCGGGCCCTGATGCTGCCTGTCTGTGTGCCAAGCTCTTCCTTGATTTATTTCCTTACTTGTTCTTGGCTTCTTCTTCCCGGTTTATTTTGCCCTACTGTTTTCGGGTTGTGTGCTTGGGTGTCAGTCGGCTGAATAACCGGACATTTCTGAGCTGTGTGTCGGGGTCTTCTAAGTTAGTTAACCGGGATTTCTCTAGCTCCTGGAAATTTGAACTCTGGTTCCCTAGCTCTTTCTGGGTTTGTTCTAGTTATTGGTTGGGCTTGTGAGATGTTCTGAATAGTTCAATTGGGTGTTAAAATTTGTCATTGTCCGTTGCGTTCTTTGTCCTCGCCACATTTGTGTTGCACTTCGGGCGTTTGTCGGGTTGTCGGTTATCTCTCTGCCCCGTGTCTTTTTAAGATGCCTTCTCCCAATGATCAGCCTTGACCGGTTATCGTTTAGAAAATCGGGGCCTCCTGAACTAAGGTGCCGTTATAAATTTGCTTTCGAAAAATATTAACAGATTCCTCCACAGATTAAAGCAATTAAATGTACGGAAACACCCTTTCTGGTGGTGCCCTAAGTAGTTCTCTGCCAGTTCAGTAGCTCCATATCCCAGGCCTGTTCAGTAGCTCCATTTCCCAGTCCTGTTCAGTAGCTCCATATCCCTGGCCGGTTCAGTAGCTTTATGACCCAGGCCTGTTCAGTTATTCCATGTCCCAGGCCTGTTCAGTTATTCCATGTCCCAGGCCTGTTCGGTAGTTCCATGTTCCTTATTTGTTCAGTAGCTCCCAGTCCCTGGCCTGTTCAGTAGCTCCCTGTCCCTGAGTTGTTCAGTAGCTCCCGGTTCCTGGCTTGTTTAGTAGCTCCCTGTCCCTGGTTTATTCAGTAGCTCCCTGTCCCTGGCTTATTCAGTTGGCTGGTTCCTGGCTTGTTCAGTAGCTCCCTGTCCGTGGCTTATTCAGTAGCTCCAGGTCCCTGGCTTATTCAGTAGCTCCAGGTTCCTGGCTTGTTTAGTAGCTCCCTGTCCCTGGCTTATTCAGTAGCTCCCTGTCCCTGGCTTATTCAGTAGCTCCCTGTCCCTGGCTTATTCAGTAGCTCCCTGTCCCTGGCCTGTTCAGTAGCTCCCTGTTTTTGGCCGGTTCAGTAGCACCCTGTCCCTGGCTTGTTCAGTAACTCTCGGTCCCTGGCCTGTTCAGTAGCTCTCTGTCCCTGGCTTATTTAGTAGCTCCCTGTCCCTGAGCTGTTCAGTAGCTCCCTGTCCTTGGCCGGTTCAGTAGCTCCCTGTCCCTGGCTTGTTCAGTAACTCTCGGTCCCTGGCCTGTTCAGTAGCTCCCTGTCCCTGGCCTGTTCAGTAGCTCCCTGTCCCTGGCCTGTTCAGTAGCTCCCTGTCCCTGGCTTATTCAGTAGCTCCCTGTCCCTGGCTTATTCAGTTGGCTGGTTCCTGGCTTGTTCAGTAGCTCCCTGTCTCTGGCTTATTCAGTAGCTCCCTATCCCTGACCTGTTCAGTAGCTCCCTGTCCCTGACCTGTTCAGTAGCTCTCGGTCCCTGGCCTGTTAAGTAGCTTCCTGTCCCTGGCCTGATCTCTTCTTCCCCATTGCTTTTGTTATCCTTATACTTTCTGGTAGCTATTTTTCTCAGTTGTAATTAGATCTTTGATCCCCCAAGTCTCATTTGCCTTGTATAGTAAGACTTTGTCTTAAGTATGGGACGGTGGGCTTCAGAGACCTGCTGCTTCTACCTAGGTCGTACTTATCTTGTGCCAAGCGTCGAGGAACTCCTTATGTCTCCCCCGAAACTGGCATTTATCACATTCAATGCTTGATGTTGAAAAGGAGGAAAATGGGAATAGAGTTCCGTGGTTATTTATTATTAGCTTAACATAAAAACTGTAATTTTAAACTAAAACATTCGCCAGCAATCTATTTCCTGATTCTGATATATAATGTTTTGTCTTTCCAGATGACAAGAAACTGAAGAATTTTTATTAGAAAAAAAACTATTTTACGAAACCTTTTATAACAAAATGAAAAAAAATTAATCTACCAATAATCATTATATAAAACGAAATTTAACCAAAAATATAATGGAATGAAAAATATTAACTCCGTAAACTTTTCAGGACAAAGGGAAAATCCTAACTCAATTATGATTTGTATTCTCGGTACATGTTGAAAATTTGTAGTTTGATCATTTAAAAATTATGACTATTTTCTGACCCACTTTTATATTACATGAACAACATTGATCTCAGTTCATGTAATCTTCACACAATAACCAAAACCAGCATGAAACACTGAAGGAAGGGAACTCTCAGGAGAAAGCGCCAAGAAAATTAAGACTATATAGCCATGAAACACTTAGTGTTGCTAGGAATGTCTTGAAAAGTTGTGTGAGGCACGAGTCATAAAGCCACCTCCTTCACATTGTCTTCCAGGATGCAGCACCCAGTAATCAATGATAGAGAGCTCTACAATTTCAGGTACTACCTTGCTGTGACTAAGGCAGCAAGAGATGAAATAGCGGCTGTGTTCAAATGCTTCTACATAGGGAACTTTCCAATACAACCCCCCGCTCAGTATGGTAAAAGTTTTAGTCACGACGAGAAGAAAATACTTAGCAAAAACATCAACCCAGATAATTTTGATATCACCCTCTTGTATAAACTTCTACAACGTGTATGTAACCTGGCTCCAGATAACGACCCCACATGGTGGACTCCTCCAGGGGCTCTGGAACCATCACTCGAGCACCTCCTCTACAAGCTCAAGACAATCAGAAATAAGATAATACACGAAAGTATGACCATAACGACACAGCAAGACCTCGTTGATAAATTAACGAAGCTCAGTGGACATAGTGTGGGAAATGTTGCTGAAGGCTGGGTCTCGGTGCAGAAGACTCAATGTGGGCCATCGATATCAAATATTCACAAATTATATTAGTGGACTAAGTGCAAAAATCAGAGAACCTTTGGATCCTTCAGATACGGCGCTCATATCTCGGTTTCGCCAGGAATATAATATAATAATGAATCGAATCACACAACAGGTTAAATTCAGGAGCAAGCAGGAGCTTGTTGGTATACCGTTATAGGTATCCCCTCTATCAGTCACATTTAAGTTTTACTTCCATAGGACTGCGACTATTTAAAGATCCTGCCATAGGGTCTGCACCATCCCAGGCAGCCAAGGGTCATGATATAAACTATGAAGAGTTCTTAAGTATGATAGGAGAAGACGCAAGAGTCCCTCAGTGTGTCCTCTTGACGGGAGAAGGTGGAATGGGCAAGACAACTTTACTCGAGCTCATCCTCAAGATGTGGGTAGAGGATCATGCTGCCATACGTCACCTGGGCGCTGTGGACCTCGTTTTCTATGTACAGTGCAGGGACACACATCCTAATACCTTCGATGGTGTCCTCCGCCAGTTGCTATCTCAAACACTTCGTGATTCTCAAGTTGACTTCCAGTTGTTTAAGAAGATAATCTTGAGCTTAAATATTAGTTCTGATTGACGGCTACGACGAGGTCAACGACCATTCAGGAAGGCTGGTGAAGGAGCTGTTGCACCTGCCTGGCAAGGATGTGAGGTTGGATATGAGGATGTGGATGTGAGGTGAGGTTGGTGGATAACCACACGGCCGGGGTGGGACCAACACCTGTCACAGCTCGTCCCACACACCAGACCTCTCTGCAACATCCTCGTCTTGGGCATCACTCCAGAATGTCGCGTGGAGTTCGCCGAGAGAACCATCAAGGTGCTGGTGGAGGAAGAGAGCCAACGGAGTGACATCACAGGGAGGTTTACCCAGCGGCTGGAGCAGATGAGTCAGTTCCTGGGTGAGTACCTCAACACTCCACTCACCTTGACCTTGTTGGCGCTGCTGTGCGTCGAGGCTCCAGATGAATTTAACAATCTCACCACAATCACTCAAGTCTACGAGAAGATTCATGACTTAAAGAAAAATAAACTAGTATCTACGCTCGAAGCCTTCTGGATAAATGACCCCAATGGAAAATGTGAAAATTTGATGTTGTTCATTGAGGAGGTTAGTTTAAGAGGGATCAAGAGGCAGGAGTACGGCTTCTGGCCGGAGACGAAAAAGGAGATTAGGGAGAAGTTTAACACTCTGGGACTACCGCCGCGGCTGGTCTTGTACTACCTTCTCACAAGCACCGTATACCGTCAGGGCCTTGATGCGGTGTGGATGGTTGACTATGTTTGCACCAGGTACCAGGAGCATTGTGCTGGCAGGAGTCTGGTCACTCAGCTAATAACAGAGGAAAACCTCCGCGACCAGAGGAACACCAATCTCGTGCACAGAGTACTGCTGGAGGGACAAAATAATGCGAGTTTTAGTAAATACAGATACCAGAACATCTTACTCAGTTCTACCTATGTGATCAATGTTCGTGAATTTGAACAAAATTTTCTTCATGGATAATTCAACTTGTGTGGTGTAATGATAATGAAGTGGATAACCTTTTAAAACACATAGTCGAGTCCCACAACAACGAGCACATTATCAATGCTGTGCATGAGAGGCTACAAGATTGGAATTGTTGGAAGGTAAAGTGTGTGGATTCATGTGCCGTTCTCCCGCTTGTTCTCAACAGAGTGATACCTGATAGCGAAATCGTGCTGGAGATCGAAAGCAGACTGCAACCAAACCAACTAATGCCAGCACTGAGAGTTTTGATGACACTACCGATTACTGTAAACGTGCTTCTCTATGGTCACTACTATTGCAGAAATGACGATGACGATCTTTCGAACATATATTTAGAAACATTGACAGCTCCTGGCAGTAGCTGTACCTTGGAGCAGTTTGTGGGTCGATTGTCTGAGGCAGCCATACCCCACTTGCTCCCACCCTCCGGAGCCTCGCCCTGCGCCTCACACTGCAGGAACTGCCCGTCCTCACACATCGCTTGCAAGATCTTCGCAGAGTCAATAAACTAAGTAAACATTACTGTTTTCTACCACATAATTTATTGGTAATTTCAAATATTAATGAATGTGATGCTTAAGTAGTCAGCTTAAATGGGTTTTCATACAATATATATATATATATATATATATATATATATATATATATATATATATATATATATATGTGTGTGGTGTGTGTGTGTGGTGTGGTGTGTGTGTGTGTGTGTGTGGTGTGTGTGTGTGTGGTGTGTGTTGTGTGTGTGTGTGTGTGTGTGTGTGTGTGTGTACTCACCTAATTGTGCTCACCTAATTGTGCTTGCGGGGGTTGAGCTCTGGCTCTTTGGTCCCGCCTCTCAACCGTCAATCAACTGGTGTACAGATTCCTGAGCCTATTGGGCTCTATCATATCTACATTTGAAACTGTGTATGGAGTCAGCCTCCACCACATCACTTCCTAGTGCATTCCATTTACTAACTACTCTGACACTGAAAAGTTCTTTCTAACGTCTCTGTGGCTCATTTGGGTACTCAGCTTCCACCTGTGTCCCCTTGTTCGCGTCCCACCAGTGTTGAATAGTTCATCCTTGTTTACCCGGTCGATTCCCCTGAGGATTTTGTAGGTTGTGATCATGTCCCCCCTTACTCTTCTGTCTTCCAGTGTCGTAAGGTGCATTTCCCGCAGCCTTTCCTCATAACTCATGCCTTAGTTCTGGGACTAGTCTAGTAGCATACCTTTGGACTTTTTCCAGCTTCGTCTTGTGCTTGACAAGGTACGGGCTCCATGCTGGGGCCGCATACTCCAGGATTGGTCTTACATATGTGGTGTACAAGATTCTGAATGATTCCTTACACAGGTTCCTGAACGCCGTTCTGATGTTAGCCAGCCTCGCATATGCCGCAGACGTTATTCTCTTTATGTGGGCTTCAGGAGACAGGTTTGGTGTGATATCAACTCCTAGATCTTTCTCTCTGTCTGTTTCATTAAGTACTTCATCTCCTATTCTGTATCCTGTGCCTGGCCTCCTGTTTCCACTGCCTAGTTTCATTACTTTGCATTTACTCGGGTTGAACTTCAACAGCCATTTGTTGGACCATTCACTCAGTCTATCCAGGTCATCTTGTAGCCTCCTACTATCATCCTCTGTTTCAATCCTCCTCATAATTTTTGCATCGTCGGCAAACATTGAGAGGAACGAATCTATACCCTCTGGGAGATCATTTACATATACCAGAAACAGTATAGGTCCAAGGACTGACCCCTGCGGGACTCCACTTGTGACGTCTCGCCAATCTGAGACCTCACCCCTCACACAGACTCGTTGTCTCCTGCTGCTTAGGTACTCCTCTATCCACCGGAGTACCTTCCCTCTCACTCCAGCCTGCATCTCCAACTTTCGCACTAGCCTCTTGTGTGGCACTGTATCAAAGGCTTTCTGACAATCCAAAAATATGCAGTCTGCCCACCCTTCTCTTTCTTGCCTTATTTTTGTTGCTGGTCGTAGAATTCAAGTAACCTGTGAGGCAGGACCTGCCATCCTGAACCCATGTTGATGCTGTGTTACAAAGTTCCTTCGCCAGATGCTCCACTAGTTTTTTTCGCACAATCTTCTCCATCAGCTTGCATGGTATGCAGGTTAGGGACACTGGCCTGTAGTTCAGTGCCGTGTGTGTGTGTGTGTGCGTGTATCACGAAAATAAACACGTGATTAAAAATGTGACAGTGTCAGACCACGGACGAAAATTGAAACAGGAATTTCCTTAAGTACTTTCGTATATTAATACATCTTCAGAAGGAGTGATTTTACAGGTCGAGTACTGAACATAAATAGGCAGGAGAAAATGGTGGAGTGAGGTGAGGTACAATACGTGGACACTGCAGACGGCCTATTGGCCCATCCGATGCAGCAACCACAAACAGGCCCAACACATGGATAATTATAGCAAAAATAGTAAATATTTACAATGAATTAGTGAGACAAATGTGTTCCAATGATCCTACTTAAATCGCCTTTTAATTGATCTATTAAAAATGGATCTAAGTTATATAAACCACTGCTAATGTTTAAATTACTTTCTTTTGTGATCTGTATCAAAGCAGATTCAATTATGTTTCTGGTATAGGTGCTTTTACAATTCGTTATTGAAGAAGTCATCTCCCAATAAATTTGGTGAGCATCTTCTCACAGATGAACAAACAAAGCATTAGACAATTGGCCATGTCTTACAGTGTATTTATGTTGCGAAATTCTACATTTCAAATCTTTAGATGTTTGCCCAACATAGAACTTATTACAGTCTTTACAAGGTATTTTATAAATGATACAATTATCACTACGAGAGCTGTTCCTAACTAATAGCTTACCAACGGTATTTTCGTAGCTAAACAATACATGTATATTAAAAGTTTCAAGGCCTTGACAATATTCTCAAACCCAGAGAAATATGGTAAACATAATACATTCTTTGGGCGAATTCTTTCACTGCATATTATTATAATATATACGACGTGCTTTGCTATGGCAAACTTCCAAAAAAACTCAGTGGGTAACAAAGCTTGAGACCAATCGAATCAATATTCTTAAACTCTTCGTCTAAGAATTTTGGACTCACAACTCGAAGAGCTCTTAGATACATTGAAGAAAAAATTTACTTTTTCACATAGTATCTATGCCCTGAAAAATAATGAACATAAGATAAATTATTCGTAGGTTTTCTGTAGACACTAAACTTTTGTGAAAAATCTTCCCTATGAATAAGTACATCTAGGAATGGCAAACATTTATCAATTTCAGTCTCCATAGTAAATTTTATAGAGGTGATTTGGTCATTAGGTTTGGCTACAAATTCGTCTGTGTTTACATCTGAAAGCCATATACACAAAATATCATCAACATATCTAAACCATGGAATGATTCCAGGAGTTATTTTTTAAACAAATTTCTTTTCGAAGAATTCCATGTACAAGTTTGAAAGCAATGGCGATAAAGGATTCCCCATTGCCATTCCAAAGGTCTGTAAATAATACTCATTATTAAAGGTAAATTTACATTTTTAATGCACAACTTAACAAGATTGACAATAATATCAGCAGAAAGAGGGCATAGGTTTTCAGGGCATAGATACAATGTGAAAAAGTCAATCTTTTCTTCAATGTATCTAAGAGCTCTTCGAGTTGTGAGTCCAGAATTTGAGTTGTGAATCCAGAATTGATCAGTCAGGGAGCATACTTAATAAGCACCAAGACTGACCAATCCTTATAGACGATCATTGGTGCGGTGGTCACGGTACTGTGTACGTTTTGGGGTGATCCTAGACGGCATGGTTCGAATCCTGGCCGGGTCAAAGAGTTTTTAGTGATTCAGGGGTTCAGTTGCATATAGTCCTGGAGACCATTCAGGCTTGTTCGCTATATATATATATATGTCGTACCTAATAGCCAGAACGCACTTCTCAGCTACTATTCAAGGCCCGATTTGCCTAATAAGCCAAGTTTTCATGAATTAATGTTTTTTCGTCTACCTAACCTACCTAACCTAACCTAGCTTTTTTGGCTACCTAACCTAACTTTACCTAAATATAGGTTAGGTTAGGTTAGGTTCGGTCATATATCTACATTAATTTTAACTCCAATAAAAAAAAATTGACCTCATACATAAAGAAAGGGGTTGCTTTATCATTTCATAAGAAAAAAATTATAGTAAATATATTTATTCAGGAAAACTTGGCTTATTAGGCAAATCGGGCCTTGAATAGTAGGCTGAGAAGTGAGTTCTGGCTACTAGGTACGACATATATAATATATATATATATATATATATATATATATATATATATATATATATATATATATATATTATATATATATATATATGTATGTTTCATTGAATATGACCGCATATTCTGTATTATTATTTTCTGGTTTAGGGCTTCTATCCCTCTAACTATTTTCTTAGCATCAGGGCTTAATTGGAATAGGAGTTCTCCAAAACTCATTTCGTACTTTTAAGGTGAAGAAAAGAAGTGATTTACTATAGTGTATTACACTTATTTGTATAATTTGCACAACGTTTCGAACCTCCATGGTTCATTCTCAAGTGAACAGATCTTACAATACTAGTTGATTTTATACCCGCATTAGGTCAGGTGATAATACAATGAAGGTGAAAAACATGGGGGGATACATAAGGGATAAACATAGG
>NC_091195.1:31715917-31743339 GCF_040958095.1 Procambarus clarkii
TCAAAAACAGCCCGAAGCCGACGGAGAACCCTCTACAGCAGTCAAGCGTTGTATACATGTACACTTGCCCCCACGAAGGATGTAACCTTCAATGTAAGTACATAGGTATGACGTCGACCAAGCTGACGAGGCGTTTGACATGCCATCTTCAATCTGGTGCCCCTAGGAATCACATGAGACAAGCCCATGACATTACTCTAACAAGAGAAATGTTGAACAAGAATACTTGCATAATAGACAAAACCCAAGATTCAAGAAGATTACAAATTCTTGAGGCAATTCACATAAGAATAGAGCGACCTACCATGAACACCCAAATCACGGAACTATTTACTCTACCCACCATGAGAGTAAGGACAAGACAAGAACATATCGATGCCAACACAGAAGACAATGTCCAACATAACAGGCCAATTACAATGGATTAATCTTTGTGTTTAGATAGGAGATGCCTCGTATGGGCCAATAAGCCTTCTGCAGCCCCCATGTTTATCCCTTATGTATCCCCCCATGTTTTTCACCTTCATTGTATTATCACCTGACCTAATGCGGGTATAAAATCAACTAGTATTGTAAGATCTGTTCACTTGAGAATGAACCATGGAGGTTCGAAACGTCGTGCAAATTATACAAATAGGTGTAATACACTCTATAGTAAATCACTTCTTTTCTTCACCTTAAAAGTACGAAAATGAGTTTTGGAGAACTCCTATTCCAATTAAGCCCTGATGCTAAGAAAATAGTTAGAGGGATATAAGCCCTAAACCAGAAAATAATAAATACAGAATATGCGGTCATATTCAATGAAACATGTTTGAAAACCTGCTGCCAGTATACACCAATATATATATATATATATATATATATATATATATATATATATAATATATATATATATATATATATATATAATATATATATATATATATATATATATATATATATATATATATATATATATTGGTGTATACTGGCAGCAGGTTTTCTTTCAAACATGTTTCATTGAATATGACCGCATATTCTACAAATCATTCTACAAAAATATTACAAATCAACCATGCACAGTGAACATATAAAAGAGGAAAGAATAATGAAAGAAATAATCCGTAAAGGAGTAAAAAGCACTACTCCTAACCAAAACATAAACCTGATAATATTCTACAAAACCAAGAAGACTTCCGAACTCCTTATCAAAAACAGCCCGAAGCCGACGGAGAACCCTCTACAGCAGTCAAGCGTTATATACATGTACACTTGCCCCCACGAAGGATGTAACCTTCAATGTAAGTACATAGGTATGACGTCGACCAAGCTGACGAGGCGTTTGACATGCCATCTTCAATCTGGTGCCCCTAGGAATCACATGAGACAAGCCTATGACATTACTCTAACAAGAGAAATGTTGAACAAGAATACTTGCATAATAGACAAAACCCAAGATTCAAGAAGATTACAAATTCTTGAGGCAATTCACATAAGAATAGAGCGACCTACCATGAACACCCAATCACGGAACTATTTACTCTACCCACCATGAGAGTAAGGACAAGACAAGAACATATCGATGCCAACACAGAAGACAATGTCCAACATAACAGGCCAATTACACTGGATTAATCTTTGTGTTTAGATAGGAGATGCCTCGTATGGGCCAATAAGCCTTCTGCAGCCCCTATGTTTATCCCTTATGTATCCCCCCATGTTTTTCACCTTCATTGTATTATCACCTGACCTAATGCGGGTATAAAATCAACTAGTATTGTAAGATCTGTTCACTTGAGAATGAACCATGGAGGTTCGAAACGTTGTGCAAATTATACAAATAAGTGTAATACACTATAGTAAATCACTTCTTTTCTTCACCTTAAAAGTACGAAATGAGTTTTGGAGAACTCCTATTCCAATTAAGCCCTGATGCTAAGAAAATAGTTAGAGGGATAGAAGCCCTAAACCAGAAAATAATAAATACAGAATATGCGGTCATATTCAATGAAACATACATATATATATATATATATATATATATATATATATATATATAATATATATATATATATATATATATATATTATATATATATGTCGTACCTAGTAGCCAGAACTCACTTCTCAGCCTACTATTCAAGGCCCGATTTGCCTAATAAGCCAAGTTTTCCTGAATAAATATATTTACTATAATTTTTTTCTTATGAAATGATAAAGCAACCCCTTTCTTTATGTATGAGGTCAATTTTTTTTTATTGGAGTTAAAATTAATGTAGATATATGACCGAACCTAACCTAACCTAACCTATATTTATAGGTAAAGTTAGGTTAGGTAGCCAAAAAAAGCTAGGTTAGGTTAGGTAGGTTAGGTAGACGAAAAAACATTAATTCATGAAAACTTGGCTTATTAGGCAAATCGGGCCTTGAATAGTAGGCTGAGAAGTGCGTTCTGGCTATTAGGTACGACATATATATATATATATGCGAACAAGCCTGAATGGTCTCCAGGACTATATGCAACTGAACCCTGAATCACTAAAAACTCTTTGACCCGGCCAGGATTCGAACCATGCCGTCTAGGATCACCCCAAAACGTACACAGTACCGTGACCACCGCACCAATGATCGTCTATAAGGATTGGTCAGTCTTGGTGCTTATTAAGTATGCTCCCTGACTGATCAATTCTGGATTCACAACTCAAATTCTGGACTCACAACTCGAAGAGCTCTTAGATACATTGAAGAAAAGATTGACTTTTTCACATTGTATCTATGCCCTGAAAACCTATGCCCTCTTTCTGCTGATATTATTGTCAATCTTGTTAAGTTGTGCATTAAAAAATGTAAATTTACCTTTAATAATGAGTATTATTTACAGACCTTTGGAATGGCAATGGGGAATCCTTTATCGCCATTGCTTTCAAACTTGTACATGGAATTCTTCGAAAAGAAATTTGTTTAAAAAATAACTCCTGGAATCATTCCATGGTTTAGATATGTTGATGATATTTTGTGTATATGGCTTTCAGATGTAAACACAGACGAATTTGTAGCCAAACCTAATGACCAAATCACCTCTATAAAATTTACTATGGAGACTGAAATTGATAAATGTTTGCCATTCCTAGATGTACTTATTCATAGGGAAGATTTTTCACAAAAGTTTAGTGTCTACAGAAAACCTACGAATAATTTATCTTATGTTCATTATTTTTCAGGGCATAGATACTATGTGAAAAAGTAAATTTTTTCTTCAATGTATCTAAGAGCTCTTCGAGTTGTGAGTCCAAAATTCTTAGACGAAGAGTTTAAGAATATTGATTCGATTGGTCTCAAGCTTGTTACCCACTGAGTTTTTTTGGAAGTTTGCCATAGCAAAGCACGTCGTATATATTATAATAATATATGCAGTGAAAGAATTCGCCCAAAGAATGTATTATGTTTACCATATTTCTCTGGGTTTGAGAATATTGTCAAGGCCTTGAAACTTTTTAATATACATGTATTGTTTAGCTACGAAAATACCGTTGGTAAGCTATTAGTTAGGAACAGCTCTCGTAGTGATAATTGTATCATTTATAAAATACCTTGTAAAGACTGTAATAAGTTCTATGTTGGGCAAACATCTAAAGATTTGAAATGTAGAATTTCGCAACATAAATACACTGTAAGACATGGCCAATTGTCTAATGCTTTGTTTGTTCATCTGTGAGAAGATGCTCACCAAATTTATTGGGAGATGACTTCTTCAATAACGAATTGTAAAAGCACCTATACCAGAAACATAATTGAATCTGCTTTGATACAGATCACAAAAGAAAGTAATTTAAACATTAGCAGTGGTTTATATAACTTAGATCCATTTTTAATAGATCAATTAAAAGGCGATTTAAGTAGGATCATTGGAACACATTTGTCTCACTAATTCATTGTAAATATTTACTATTTTTGCTATAATTATCCATGTGTTGGGCCTGTTTGTGGTTGCTGCATCGGATGGGCCAATAGGCCGTCTGCAGTGTCCACGTATTGTACCTCACCTCACTCCACCATTTTCTCCTGCCTATTTATGTTCAGTACTCGACCTGTAAAATCACTCCTTCTGAAGATGTATTAATATACGAAAGTACTTAAGGAAATTCCTGTTTCAATTTTCGTCCGTGGTCTGACACTGTCACATTTTAATCACGTGTTTATTTTCGTGATACACGCACACACACCACACACGGCACTGAACTACAGGCCAGTGTCCCTAACCTGCATACCATGCAAGCTGATGGAGAAGATTGTGCGAAAAAAACTAGTGGAGCATCTGGAGCGAAGGAACTTTGTAACACAGCATCAACATGGGTTCAGGGATGGCAGGTCCTGCCTCACAGGGTTACTTGAATTCTACGACCAGGCAACAAAAATAAGGCAAGAAAGAGAAGGGTGGGCAGACTGCATATTTTTGGATTGTCAGAAAGCCTTTGATACAGTGCCACACAAGAGGCTAGTGCGAAAGTTGGAGATGCAGGCTGGAGTGAGAGGGAAGGTACTCCGGTGGATAGAGGAGTACCTAAGCAGCAGGAGACAACGAGTCTGTGTGAGGGGTGAGGTCTCAGATTGGCGAGACGTCACAAGTGGAGTCCCGCAGGGGTCAGTCCTTGGACCTATACTGTTTCTGGTATATGTAAATGATCTCCCAGAGGGTATAGATTCGTTCCTCTCAATGTTTGCCGACGATGCAAAAATTATGAGGAGGATTGAAACAGAGGATGATAGTAGGAGGCTACAAGATGACCTGGATAGACTGAGTGAATGGTCCAACAAATGGCTGTTGAAGTTCAACCCGAGTAAATGCAAAGTAATGAAACTAGGCAGTGGAAACAGGAGGCCAG
Source organism: Procambarus clarkii (assembly GCF_040958095.1). NCBI lineage: Eukaryota > Metazoa > Arthropoda > Malacostraca > Decapoda > Cambaridae > Procambarus > Procambarus clarkii. The sequence continues at coordinate 31,720,782 of NC_091195.1, forward strand.
GCACAGGATACAGAATAGGAGATGAAGTACTTAATGAAACAGACAGAGAGAAAGATCTAGGAGTTGATATCACACCAAACCTGTCTCCTGAAGCCCACATAAAGAGAATAACGTCTGCGGCATATGCGAGGCTGGCTAACATCAGAACGGCGTTCAGGAACCTGTGTAAGGAATCATTCAGAATCTTGTACACCACATATGTAAGACCAATCCTGGAGTATGCGGCCCCAGCATGGAGCCCGTACCTTGTCAAGCACAAGACGAAGCTGGAAAAAGTCCAAAGGTATGCTACTAGACTAGTCCCAGAACTAAGAGGCATGAGTTATGAGGAAAGGCTGCGGGAAATGCACCTTACGACACTGGAAGACAGAAGAGTAAGGGGGGACATGATCACAACCTACAAAATCCTCAGGGGAATCGACCGGGTAAACAAGGATGAACTATTCAACACTGGTGGGACGCGAACAAGGGGACACAGGTGGAAGCTGAGTACCCAAATGAGCCACAGAGACGTTAGAAAGAACTTTTTCAGTGTCAGAGTAGTTAGTAAATGGAATGCACTAGGAAGTGATGTGGTGGAGGCTGACTCCATACACAGTTTCAAATGTAGATATGATAGAGCCCAATAGGCTCAGGAATCTGTACACCAGTTGATTGACGGTTGAGAGGCGGGACCAAAGAGCCAGAGCTCAACCCCGCAAGCACAATTAGGTGAGCACAATTAGGTGAGTACACACACACACACACACACACACACACACACACACACACACACACACACACACACACACACACACACACACACACACACCACACACACCACACACACATATATATATATATATATTATATATATATATATATATATATATATATATATATATATATTGTATGAAAACCCATTTAAGCTGACTACTTAAGCATCACATTCATTAATATTTGAAATTACCAATAAATTATGTGGTAGAAAACAGTAATGTTTACTTAGTTTATTGACTCTGCGAAGATCTTGCAAGCGATGTGTGAGGACGGGCAGTTCCTGCAGTGTGAGGCGCAGGGCGAGGCTCCGGAGGGTGGGAGGCAAGTGGGGTATGGCTGCCTCAGACAATCGACCCACAAACTGCTCCAAGGTACAGCTACTGCCAGGAGCTGTCAATGTTTCTAAATATATGTTCGAAAGATCGTCATCGTCATTTCTGCAATAGTAGTGACCATAGAGAAGCACGTTTACAGTAATCGGTAGTGTCATCAAAACTCTCAGTGCTGGCATTAGTTGGTTTGGTTGCAGTCTGCTTTCGATCTCCAGCACGATTTCGCTATCAGGTATCACTCTGTTGAGAACAAGCGGGAGAACGGCACATGAATCCACACACTTTACCTTCCAACAATTCCAATCTTGTAGCCTCTCATGCACAGCATTGATAATGTGCTCGTTGTTGTGGGACTCGACTATGTGTTTTAAAAGGTTATCCACTTCATTATCATTACACCACACAAGTTGAATTATCCATGAAGAAAAATTTTGTTCAAATTCACGAACATTGATCACATAGGTAGAACTGAGTAAGATGTTCTGGTATCTGTATTTACTAAAACTCGCATTATTTTGTCCCTCCAGCAGTACTCTGTGCACGAGATTGGTGTTCCTCTGGTCGCGGAGGTTTTCCTCTGTTATTAGCTGAGTGACCAGACTCCTGCCAGCACAATGCTCCTGGTACCTGGTGCAAACATAGTCAACCATCCACACCGCATCAAGGCCCTGACGGTATACGGTGCTTGTGAGAAGGTAGTACAAGACCAGCCGCGGCGGTAGTCCCAGAGTGTTAAACTTCTCCCTAATCTCCTTTTTCGTCTCCGGCCAGAAGCCGTACTCCTGCCTCTTGATCCCTCTTAAACTAACCTCCTCAATGAACAACATCAAATTTTCACATTTTCCATTGGGGTCATTTATCCAGAAGGCTTCGAGCGTAGATACTAGTTTATTTTTCTTTAAGTCATGAATCTTCTCGTAGACTTGAGTGATTGTGGTGAGATTGTTAAATTCATCTGGAGCCTCGACGCACAGCAGCGCCAACAAGGTCAAGGTGAGTGGAGTGTTGAGGTACTCACCCAGGAACTGACTCATCTGCTCCAGCCGCTGGGTAAACCTCCCTGTGATGTCACTCCGTTGGCTCTCTTCCTCCACCAGCACCTTGATGGTTCTCTCGGCGAACTCCACGCGACATTCTGGAGTGATGCCCAAGACGAGGATGTTGCAGAGAGGTCTGGGTGTGGGACGAGCTGTGACAGGTGTTGGTCCCACCCCGGCCGTGTGGTTATCCACCAACCTCACCTCACATCCACATCCTCATATCCAACCTCACATCCTTGCCAGGCAGGTGCAACAGCTCCTTCACCAGCCTTCCTGAATGGTCGTTGACCTCGTCGTAGCCGTCAATCAGAACTAATATATTTAAGCTCAAGATTATCTTCTTAAACAACTGGAAGTCAACTTGAGAATCACGAAGTGTTTGAGATAGCAACTGGCGGAGGACACCATCGAAGGTATTAGGATGTGTGTCCCTGCACTGTACATAGAAAACGAGGTCCACAGCGCCCAGGTGACGTATGGCAGCATGATCCTCTACCCACATCTTGAGGATGAGCTCGAGTAAAGTTGTCTTGCCCATTCCACCTTCTCCCGTCAAGAGGACACACTGAGGGACTCTTGCGTCTTCTCCTATCATACTTAAGAACTCTTCATAGTTTATATCATGACCCTTGGCTGCCTGGGATGGTGCAGACCCTATGGCAGGATCTTTAAATAGTCGCAGTCCTATGGAAGTAAAACTTAAATGTGACTGATAGAGGGGATACCTATAACGGTATACAACAAGCTCCTGCTTGCTCCTGAATTTAACCTGTTGTGTGATTCGATTCATTATTATATTATATTCCTGGCGAAACCGAGATATGAGCGCCGTATCTGAAGGATCCAAAGGTTCTCTGATTTTTGCACTTAGTCCACTAATATAATTTGTGAATATTTGATATCGATGGCCCACATTGAGTCTTCTGCACCGAGACCCAGCCTTCAGCAACATTTCCCACACTATGTCACTGAGCTTCGTTAATTTATCAACGAGGTCTTGCTGTGTCGTTATGGTCATACTTTCGTGTATTATCTTATTTCTGATTGTCTTGAGCTTGTAGAGGAGGTGCTCGAGTGATGGTTCCAGAGCCCCTGGAGGAGTCCACCATGTGGGGTCGTTATCTGGAGCCAGGTTACATACACGTTGTAGAAGTTTATACAAGAGGGTGATATCAAAATTATCTGGGTTGATGTTTTTGCTAAGTATTTTCTTCTCGTCGTGACTAAAACTTTTACCATACTGAGCGGGGGGTTGTATTGGAAAGTTCCCTATGTAGAAGCATTTGAACACAGCCGCTATTTCATCTCTTGCTGCCTTAGTCACAGCAAGGTAGTACCTGAAATTGTAGAGCTCTCTATCATTGATTACTGGGTGCTGCATCCTGGAAGACAATGTGAAGGAGGTGGCTTTATGACTCGTGCCTCACACAACTTTTCAAGACATTCCTAGCAACACTAAGTGTTTCATGGCTATATAGTCTTAATTTCTTGGCGCTTTCTCCTGAGAGTTCCCTTCCTTCAGTGTTTCATGCTGGTTTTGGTTATTGTGTGAAGATTACATGAACTGAGATCAATGTTGTTCATGTAATATAAAAGTGGGTCAGAAAATAGTCATAATTTTTAAATGATCAAACTACAAATTTTCAACATGTACCGAGAATACAAATCATAATTGAGTTAGGATTTTCCCTTTGTCCTGAAAAGTTTACGGAGTTAATATTTTTCATTCCATTATATTTTTGGTTAAATTTCGTTTTATATAATGATTATTGGTAGATTAATTTTTTTTTCATTTTGTTATAAAAGGTTTCGTAAAATAGTTTTTTTCTAATAAAAATTCTTCAGTTTCTTGTCATCTGGAAAGACAAACATTATATATCAGAATCAGGAAAATAGATTGCTGGCGAATGTTTTAGTTTAAAATTACAGTTTTATGTTAAGCTAATAATAAATAACCACGGAACTCTATTCCCATTTTCCTCCTTTTCAACATCAAGCATTGAATGTGATAAATGCCAGTTTCGGGGGAGACATAAGGAGTTCCTCGACGCTTGGCACAAGATAAGTACGACCTAGGTAGAAGCAGCAGGTCTCTGAAGCCCACCGTCCCATACTTAAAGACAAAGTCTTACTATACAAGGCAAATGAGACTTGGGGGATCAAAGATCTAATTACAACTGAGAAAAATAGCTACCAGAAAGTATAAGGATAACAAAAGCAATGGGGAAGAAGAGATCAGGCCAGGGACAGGAAGCTACTTAACAGGCCAGGGACCGAGAGCTACTGAACAGGTCAGGGACAGGGAGCTACTGAACAGGTCAGGGATAGGGAGCTACTGAATAAGCCAGAGACAGGGAGCTACTGAACAAGCCAGGAACCAGCCAACTGAATAAGCCAGGGACAGGGAGCTACTGAATAAGCCAGGGACAGGGAGCTACTGAACAGGCCAGGGACAGGGAGCTACTGAACAGGCCAGGGACAGGGAGCTACTGAACAGGCCAGGGACCGAGAGTTACTGAACAAGCCAGGGACAGGGAGCTACTGAACCGGCCAAGGACAGGGAGCTACTGAACAGCTCAGGGACAGGGAGCTACTAAATAAGCCAGGGACAGAGAGCTACTGAACAGGCCAGGGACCGAGAGTTACTGAACAAGCCAGGGACAGGGTGCTACTGAACCGGCCAAAAACAGGGAGCTACTGAACAGGCCAGGGACAGGGAGCTACTGAATAAGCCAGGGACAGGGAGCTACTGAATAAGCCAGGGACAGGGAGCTACTGAATAAGCCAGGGACAGGGAGCTACTAAACAAGCCAGGAACCTGGAGCTACTGAATAAGCCAGGGACCTGGAGCTACTGAATAAGCCACGGACAGGGAGCTACTGAACAAGCCAGGAACCAGCCAACTGAATAAGCCAGGGACAGGGAGCTACTGAATAAACCAGGGACAGGGAGCTACTAAACAAGCCAGGAACCGGGAGCTACTGAACAACTCAGGGACAGGGAGCTACTGAACAGGCCAGGGACTGGGAGCTACTGAACAAATAAGGAACATGGAACTACCGAACAGGCCTGGGACATGGAATAACTGAACAGGCCTGGGACATGGAATAACTGAACAGGCCTGGGTCATAAAGCTACTGAACCGGCCAGGATATGGAGCTACTGAACAGGACTGGGAAATGGAGCTACTGAACAGGCCTGGGATATGGAGCTACTGAACTGGCAGAGAACTACTTAGGGCACCACCAGAAAGGGTGTTTCCGTACATTAATTGCTTTAATCTGTGGAGGAATCTGTTAATATTTTCGAAAGCAAATTTATAACGGCACCTTAGTTCAGGAGGCCCCGATTTTCTAAACGATAACCGGTCAAGGCTGATCATTGGGAGAAGGCATCTTAAAAGACACGGGGCAGAGAGATAACCGACAACCCGACAAACGCCCGAAGTGCAACACAAATGTGGCGAGGACAAAGAACGCAACGGACAATGACAAATTTTAACACCCAATTGAACTATTCAGAACATCTCACAAGCCCAACCAATAACTAGAACAAACCCAGAAAGAGCTAGGGAACCGAGTTCAAATTTCCAGGAGCTAGAGAAATCCGGTTAACTAACTTAGAAGACCCCGACACACAGCTCAGAAATGTCCGGTTATTCAGCCGACTGACACCCAAGCACACAACCCGAAAACAGTAGGGCAAAATAAACCGGGAAGAAGAAGCCAAGAACAAGTAAGGAAATAAATCAAGGAAGAGCTTGGCACACAGACAGGCAGCATCAGGGCCCGAAATCAGGAAACAACCTAATTTCAGGGGAAACAGAAATCAGGGCATTTCAGGGAAAAAAAATCAGTGTATTTCAGGAAAAAATGGAAAAAAAAAAAAACCTGTTTTCAAGCATAAACCCTGAAAAAAATATAAGGCAGTATTTTAATAGTCCAGGTATAACGCAATGCATCGCTCAGGAACAGCTGAGTGCACCAACAGAGGTGTAACACCAGAAGACCCGTTCCCACTGTCCTAGAACGTCTCACTACACAATTCTGGTTTGAAAGGATGGAAAAGAACATACTAGCAAAAAAAGACAATATGGGATGGAATGTCAATGGGTAGCAAGGGTGAACAAACCTAAATGAACACCAAAACCATATGAAGCAGTGATAAGTGGACGGTGGTGCTGAAGAAAGAGGAAAGTGGCGAACACAGCGAGAGAAGAGAAAGGTGACACATGAGTAGCTTTGGTCAGAGAAGAGCCCTACGAAGACCGCCATTAGAGTGAAGAGAGTCTTCCATTGAAAGATTCAGTCAGGAGACCAATGCCAGGACCCAAGGCTGCAAATGGCCCATGCATGGGGCAGAGAGGTTCGAGCTGTGTCATGACGATACTAGTCAAGGTGTTGTGACTAGAACAGTTAAACTTGAATGTGAAAGCCTTTGTGTTAATTTACATGTGTAATTTGTATACTGGCGAGTTAGTAAGCAATTAAAGACATTGCTAAGGTGACATACTGAATGACAATTTAGCATCTTTAGTATGCAAATCAGATGATGGGCAAATAATGGCACGCATATGCCAAAAATACAGACTAGGCTCTGTAATGGTTTTTATATTAATATCATTCTGTCTTCATTAATTTCCTTCTTATTATAATACTACCAGTAAGAAATGAGTGATAAACATGTAATAAATGTAATGCATCTAAGCATATCTTAAATGATATGGAAATGTAGGTTGGCTTTAGTAACAGATGTTTCAACTACATAGAGTTTTGTACTATAATGAATATTTTTTTTTTGGCAGGGATATTCCTGCGCGAGCCCTAAGCCGTTGACTGGCCCACTAAGTGTTACTTGTTTCTGTTTTACTTAGGCGAAGTATGAGTATTTATAGTTTAGTCTGTTGGGCATTTCTCCACAGTGCTTAATGTATAGTGATTGGCTAAGTTGCATGAGAACTCGCGTGGAGTCGACTTGAGACTGTTATGTAAATATCATACAGGTATATTAGAAAATAGAAAGAGTTAGGAAAAAAATAATTAGCTCAGTGATATGTATGTTGATAATTAATTGGGTGAGAGATATGTTGCTCCTATGAGTAGCAATTTTGTAGCACTTCGGTTTTTTTTTCATGGATATTCCAGTGCGGGCTCTAAGCCTCTGGCTGGCCCACTAAGTGTTACTTGTTTCTGTTTTACTTAGGCGTAGTATCAGTATTTATGATTCGTATTGTCGCTTCAGTAAGATTTTGCTACATGTGTTTAACAACTTCTGCTCTGTTGAATCTAAGTTGAAATCTTAGTGGGTTTGTAACTGTGCACTGTGTTAGATAATGTTCCAGTTGTCTGTCGGGTATTTCTTCACAGTGCTGACATTTCCTCTCATCCTTTGGAATATGACAGCATTTTTCCCATGCACATGGGAATCCAAGCCTAATGTAAGGTAAGTGTAGTTCTGCTGTTCTACTGCTCCCTTTCACCAAAATAATTGGTTCGTAGTTGGTTGAATTCTTGTACCAAGCTGCAGATCCTTATGTTGAGGTCACTGTACATCTTTTGCATTGCTCTAGTTCTAATTACATTCTTAATCTGTGATAGACTCTCTGGTATGTAAATGTTTACATTTCTTCCCATAGTTGCAAGTTCTGCAGCTTCGTCTGCAATGTCATTTCCTATTATACCCACATGACTTGGTACCCAGTTAATTAGTACCCAACGGCCTTGACGTTTGAGTGTTTGCATTAATGACATGACATTTGATATCAGATGGATGTTGTCACATATGTATTCTTGTTGCAAGGTTTCAACGGCAGTTCTCGAATCCGTATGTATGATAACATGTTGTGTGAATTCAGCAAGAGCATGTTACAGAGCCTTTTGAATGGCTAGCATTTCTGTAAAGTTGCATTGTTGCAACTTAAATAAATAAGTTTATTAAATTACTTTAATAAATAAACTTTAATAAATTACAAATAAGTTGCAACCCATTTGAGAGTCTCCAACTATTTACAGAGTTTCCTGCCTTAACTGCAGCTCCGGTTTCTTGTCCCTGCTGGTCTTTTGATCCATCAGTGAAGTATTTGAAGGTGTCGGATGCCAAGTTTGTTTGCATTTATATGTATCTGTGCAATATTGTGTAGCAGATGAGGATTAGTCTGGTTCTTTTTTCCTTCAAGAGCTATAAACTTAAAGTCTGCTGGCAGCGATTCCCAAGCGGCTTGCATAATGAAGTCTGCAAATATTTCGTCCTCATCCCTCTCAGTGACTGTATTTGTTATATCGAATGTATTGATGGTGTTTATTTCACAATGGGTCCACCTGTTGCTATTGGAGGCTCTTCTGTCCCGAGTTAGTGCTCCAGTGATTATATCTTTAAGTGAACTGATTCTTGGTCTAGTCAGTATCTTGGTCAGCATGCACACAGCATTTCCTTTTACTCTTATTTCAATCGACGTTAGCTTGGTTTCTAGTCTTAGGTTCAGTATTTTAGTCCATCAGGGAGCCCCTGGTATGCCTCGCATTGCAACATTTTGAATAACTTCAACATTTGCCCACTGGCCAAGAGAAAGAGTGAGTAAGGCAGGCGATACATAATCAACTAGGGAACGAACGCCGTGTATGCAAAACATTCTTAACACTTTGTGTCCCACTCCTAGACGGGGCCCTGTTATTGCACTCATTATATTCAGTCGTGATTTTGCTTGCTCCCTCGGATATTGAATTGTTGAATGTCATTTTAGAATCTATCCACACTCCGAGATATTGATATTGTGTAATCCACTGAAGGTTAATATCTTAAATGCGTAGGTTCCTATCTGGAGTGTTGCCACCTAATCTCATTGCCTTAGACTTCTGTGCATACATTTTTAGCCCTAAAATGCTGCATTCAGATGTTACTTTATCTAACGCCCCTTGTGCTTTATATAGAAGTGAAGGACCTGTAATGACAAATGCTCTATCACGAGCATAGCTTAGCAATTTAAGCCCTTATGGAAATGTCATGATAACGAGGATTTCCATAAGAATGTTAAAAAAGACTAGGACTGAGGACTCCTCCTTGTGGAGTCCCATTCTCATGCAAGTGGTAGTCCGACACTTGTCCTTGCAACTTTACTCTGGCATACCTGTGACTTAGGTAATCTTGAATCCATGCTAGCATATTTCCCTTTTCACCTTTTTTTAACTAAGGTGTGTAAAATTGTTTGCGGGCTTGCAAGTTCGAATGCTTTTTCTACATCAAGGAAGATCACTATAGCTGGACCTGAGTTAACTGTTCCTAGTAATGTTGCTATGCAGTTGGCAGTACCAACTCCTGTAGTGAAGCCAAATATGTGCTTATGCAGGTCTCCAGTCTTCCACAGTAGCCTATTTAAGACCATCCTTTCTGCAGTTTTACTAATGCATGATGTTAATGTAATGAGTCTGTAATTGCCAGTAATTGTCTGTAATTCTTTGGGCTTAGGAATCGGAATGATGACTGCTTTCTTCCAAGAGGTCAGTGGTTTGCCTTGCTACCAAGATGCATTGATAACGTCCAGTATCCCATGTTCTCCAGCAGGACCTGCGTGTGCGATCATTGAGTATGTAATGTTATCAGCACCTTGTTGTTGTTTAAGATTCGCTACTTGCAACAAAAAGCAGCACGGGCTATGGTGAGCCCGTAGTGGACTTGGATATCAGCACCTGGTGCAGTGTCCTTACCACCTTTTTTGGCTATGATTAGTTCTTTTTTGGTGAAAGGACATTCACATTCGTCATTTGTACCTATGCTCTCATGAATTGCTGTCAACGTCACTTGTTTTAATTGTTCTTGTTGCCTTCTGACCATTGCAGGAAGCTGATATGAAGCTGCTTCTGCTAGTTGGAGAGCAAGTCTCTTAGCCTCCTGCAATGGTTGAATACATTCCTGTGGTCGGGTTGGTCGACCTGATTTGGTTTTAATCTGACCCCAAGTGATGCCAAGACTACCATGTTTATTTAGAGTTTGACACCACTCAAACCATCTTGCCTTTTTTTTTTTACCTCTCTGGAAACTCGTCTTGCTTCAGATATCACCGCTCTTAGCAGAGTTCTTCCTTCTGGTGTGGGGTTTCTCTTTAGATGTTTTCTGAAGATGTTGACTCTGTGATTTTGTTCTTTAACTTCATTACTAGAGAACCAATAGTTTTTCGTTTTGTGTTTCCTGTGATAATGATTGGAATAGCTTTGTTTGCAGCAGCTGCAATGGGTTCCTGGAGATTGGTATCGTGTATGTTCAAATCATCGGGTGACGTGTATGTTGCATACCATTTTTCAAGTTCCTCTTGGTATATATTCCAGTTGACCTTTTTTAATTCCACCTTGGTTACGCAGGTGGTGTCGGAGGTCGTTCTATGTTTATTGTTGTGACAGTAGCATAATTGTTACTGGTGACCACCGGGTCTACCTCCCACTTCGCCAGATGCTTGAGTGCTGTTGAGATTAATGTAAGATCAAGGGAACCCCTAGAATGTCAATGGGTTCCCCAGTGTTTAAGAAGTGTAATTTCAAGTAATTCTCGCAAAGCTGCAGCTAAATGGCGTGTAAGAGAGTGTCTCTCAAGATTCTCCCACAGCTGACTGGAATGGCACAGTGCACCGATCATGTGCACAAGGTCCTATTTCTGTTAACCCTGGATAGTGACCTGGCATGTTGGGTATCTCCAGAATGCCCACTTAACCAGGAACACTTTTATAATACGGAGGCCGCCGTATGTGCTGTCAACTGTGTTAAGTTAGGTGTTTCTCCACGAGTGGATACGAGTCGTTAGCCAGACGTCAAGAGTCTCGCTAATACAACCATAGCTTTGCTGACGCCAATCTAAAGTAAATCAAGCACCCTGTGTATTAGTGTTAAGTTAGGTAATAAAATACTGTTAAGCTTTATGCGGTGTTTCCGTTGAACCACTTCTGAATACTGCCATTCAAATACTGAAGCCTTTAGCTCTAGTGTCTTCAACACCGAGTTGCCTATTATTCACTAAACTAAAAATGTGATGAGGACCCTAGGAGTCCCTTAAAGTGTTAAATCATTGAGGAGATTCCAACGATCAACGTGGAGCAGGACCAGGTGAGACTAGTCTGAGAAGAGACCCTCAAGGACTCTAACTCGACCTTGCTCCCAGGCCCTGTACGGTTGCTCTCGTATTTTCTATTCTGCAAATTCCGACAGCTTCGTGAAGCGTCTGCCACATGTACATTGGCGACGTACGCATTGCAGTCGTGAAAGCAAAAAAGAAAACCCCCACATGGCGCATATCTGAATTGGCTGGCCCAGTCGCACCTAACTCTTGATGATGAGTATTAAAATCCCCAGCAAAATTACTTTTTTGATGCGTGGCCAAGACAAGCACTGCCTCTGCTTCTAGTTTATGTCTAGGGGGCTTGTAGACGTTGTATATGAGGAGCTCAGTATTAGCCATATTTACTGTTACTGCTAATACCTGTACTCCATCCCCAAATGACACTGGGTCTATTTTCATGCTGGATATGGTGTTCCTGACTAGGGTCATTAACCCTCTTTGTCTTCCCTGTTCTTACGGTATAACATAGTGCTGATATCTAGCTAATCTGAAGGATTTCGTGGCTTGGAAAAGAGTTTTTTCCAAAACAATTATATCTGCTTTTGTACTGATTGCAGCTTCCTGAAGGGTGTGGTTTTTATTTCTAAGACCTTGTATGTTCACTGCAGTATTCGTAATGGGCAAGACGATGGTTTCGGGTGGTGTTGTCTGTTCTAGTAGAACTCCTCTTCGGAATCAACGCCTGTACTCTCCACCTCGAAAGTCGTGTCGCTGCAAATCGGACTGTACTGATTGCTCATGGTCATCCCCTGCATTGTTGAAATCTGTGCATCCCTGTTGTCCATCACTTTGTTGCTGGTATTGCTGCACATTGGACTGCATTGATTTCTCGTGGTCGTTTCTCGTGCTGTTGTTACCCGTGCATCTTTGCTGTTCAATAATTCTTTGTTGGTGTTGTTGCATATCAGACTGCATTGGCTGTTGAAGTCTATCTCTTGAGTTGTAAGATTATGTTGATCTTGACTGGTCACTGCTTCTTGCAGTTGCTTCTGTGAATGTTGATGTTCTGGTGTCTTGGCTACCGGACTGTTGTTGGTAGTCTGTATGTCCATGTCGCGTTTCTTTGTCCTCTTGTGCTTCATCTTGCCTCAGACTGTCTATTTCTTGCGTAACTCTGGTCTGCTGCACGATGTTGTCCATTATTACACAAGTGATTTCTTGAGTCTGTTGTTGTGAGGCTTTCTGCGTCATCTATAGGCAATTGATAATAAATAGTCTCTGCTATAATCTTCACGATGTTTTTCAGCTGGACCTCCGTAAAACTGTAATTTGTTTTGTTGATTCCGAAAGTAACTGCTTTTTGCTTTTTTACTTTTATTGTATTTCTGCAAGAATTTTAGTCTATTTTCTGATTTGGAATGATAAATTCGGGAAATTTGGTTCTGTGAGAGTGTGTGTCTGTTGTGGCTGTGCACGAGTGTTCCAGACGTTGGTGTTGGTGTATGTAGTGCTGGTCTGTGTGTTTATTCTGGTCGGAGCTGTCTGCACCTTTTCTTTCCGTGCAGAGCAGGTTGTGCTCCAGGCATGATATTTGCCTCCACAATTAAACATTTGGCTGTTGTTGCCTGGTTTGCTTGTGCTTGGCTATACAGTCTTTGGTTGGATGCCTCAGGCTGCACACTCTGCATCTCTCCTGTCCGGTGCAGCGTTATTGATGGTGGCCGTATTTCTGACATCTGAAGCAGCACAGGGGTTCCGACACGTATGGTCTCTGTCGGTATATTCCCCAATTTCCAAGACCGAATGTTTCTGGCACATGTCCCATGCCGGTCACCAGAACCTGACGTGTCGCTGCTTTGTCTACTTTTGTGCGGCATCGTTCTGCATTCAGGATTTGCTTGTATTTTTGTATTAGATTCCAGTGGGAAAGTCGATTGGGTTTCCCCAAAAGCACGACTCGTGTGCGTCTTTCTGAAGGGTCCAGCTTTTCCAAGCATACAGGTTTCCCTTGCAGGACTGTTACTTTTTTATAAACCCACAACACTACTTTGCAGTGTGTGGGTCTCGTGGTGTCATTATTATTCCTTCCTTTCTGCTAGGACTGTGATGGAAAGTTTGAGCTCTAGTTGTTTCTTTTCCATTGCCGTTACTAATCCATATGCTGTAGGAAAGTGGTCTGTCTGCATTATCTGAAATTTTGGAAGATGTGCAGAGTTTAACGTTGTCTGGTGTGAGACTGGTGGTGTCCTCTCCTGTCTCATAATGTTGTCCTGTGGCTGGGCTGTGGAGAGAGGTTACATTGTGTGACACTGGTTGGTGTGTGACTGGTACTGTTCTCTCCTGTCTCATACTTTCGTCTTGTGGCTGGATTGTGGACAGAGAAGCATTGTCTGACACTGGCTAGTGTGTGACTGGTGCTGTCTTAGGTACATTATGTCTGGTGTCTGTCTGGAAGAAGCACGTGGTGAAGCCTCGATAGCAGTTTTCATCGGTGCCTGTTGCACCTCGGTCCACTGTCCCTATTTATCTGAAAGCTGCCCTCCATTGCCTCTTTCACTTTGACTTCCCCAATGACGTCTCCACATAGTGATGACTGATTCACTGCCCTACCTAATGCCTGAGACACTCCTAGGCCTGATGAAATTCCTTCCCCTCTAACGGAGGTCGTAAAATGAATCCTCTAGGTGGAATCAGGGATACCTTACACCTAATTGAGCTGTTTGGTCTACCTTTCCCTTTAAGGCTCAGTGCACCTTCTAAGGTGCTCCCTTGTGGTGATGTCTGCAGAGTATCGCCTCGCCCTGTAGGGCAGGACTCTAAGTGACCTGGTCAGTGATACGGTCCTCACAAAAAAAATCATAGGCGACAAATGCGGTACTACAGTTTGGGTCGCCTGCATACTGGGTTGCGCCGAATACCAGTCAGCTGGACATCAGATAATCAACAATGTTGTTTGTCCATCAGTTGTAGTCGAAATCGGAATTATTTCCTTCCAAACAAGATATTCTCTGAGTTTTGGAGTATTGATGTATTATTCCTATCAAAATCACGATGATTTGATCTGACGGGTGCTCAGAATCTTAAGTTTTCCAGCGAACAAAAACGTGCGTGGCCAGCTAGCAATGGTGTCAGCAGCAAATCCCCCGTCTCATGTTGTTCCTCATGTTGAGTGCTCATTTGTAGCACTCTTCATACCATGTTGTTCCTATGAGTACACCTTTTGTAGCACTGTTCATACCAGGTGGTTTTTATGTGTACATCTTTTGTAACACTCTTCATACCATGTTGTTCATATAAGTACATCTTTTGTAACGCTCTTCATACCATGTTGCTCCTATGAGTACACCTTTTGTAGCACTTTTCACACCATGTTGCTCCTATGAGTACACCTTTTGTAGCACTTTTCACACCATGTTGCTCCTATGAGTACACCTTTTGTAGCACTTTTCATACCATGTTGCTCCTATGAGTGCATCTTTTGTAGCACTCTTCATGCCATGTTGCTCCTATGAGAACACCTTTAATAGCACTCTTCATGTCATTTGGCATTTAACTGTTGTAGCTGCTGTGCATTCACATTTCTGAGCCAATTACTATTATGTACCATATTCAGGATCTTATAATTCTCTTTTCCCATGCATAATACAAGTTTATCAGAATTAAATTAATTGACAATAAGTAAGTTGATATTAGCGTGGCGCAAAATTCACTTTGCATAATCAGTTAGAAGTTTGGGATTTTGGGTAGATAAAAGTAGCTCCACCTGACGACGGCTTCGCATGTTGCATGAACTTTCCTATGATCTCGACTTAATTTACAGAGATTTGTTAATTGATTCAACACCTCACTGAAATTTGTTAAGGAAAGACAAATGCAGAAAACAAAAAATGCCAATTACTAAGATAACAAGTCCAAACTTTTAGTGAAATATATGGAAAAAGAGGCAATAAATGCAGAAAAAATGGTGTTATTGAGTAAACATGAACTATCTCTGTATTTCTTAACCGCTAAACATATAACAAAATTGTTAAAAACATTCTTGTTCATTGTTTCATGATTAATAAAAAGTTTGTATGAATTTTTCAGACATTCTGAGAGGGGAGTGGGGGGGGGGGGGTAATATACTAAATTTTAGATATGGAATATATGACAGTTATCTTGGATAACTGATGTCATAAAAACTCGGGAAGCCACTGATGGACTCACCAAGAAAAGGCATTTCATTACATTCATTGCTCGATTTTTTAATTTATATATTTACAAGATATTTGAAATTTTATGTTTTGTTAATTTGACATAGTAATGAGCCAGGGGTATGAGAGAACAGCACACTTCAAGGATTAACATGCTAATAAGCTGCAATTCAGTCTTATATCTCAATCATGACGAAACATACCACGAGTTGAGTCGTTCATATGCCACATGCTGCAGCTCATTCATATCATAACATTACACAATTACATTAAAATATAACTGAAAAGTAAAATTTGTGAAAGCTTATACTGACCTGCAGCTCCAGATAGTAATACAACAATTTAATGAATGTATTTGAGACTTAGTCGGTTCTTCTTCCTGTCCAAGTGACTTGAAAACCCTGAATTCCGAACTTTAGTGCCAGATCTCTTAGGCGATGATCTTCTTCCAGGGAAAGGTAGTCTGTGACCTCCACTAAGAGGTTGTTGGTGGTGACGCCCTCACGGTCAAGTCCTCTCAGAAGATTCTCCACACCTACACCTGCAGAAAGAAGGGAACTTTGAATCCTAAAATTTGCTTTTGCCACACACTTATGTAACACAATTCTCATCAAAATCCACACTTGGCTACACAACATACCCATGCATTAAAAAATGGACCAATTTCCACAGGTTGCAATATAACCTACATAACAAAATCTTCATAAGTCACAAACTCATACATCAAAATATAGCATGGAGTGTGATGTTCATGGCGGTGGAAATAGTGTTCAACTTACAGCAAAACAAATTACAGGAAGTTTTAATGGGTGCAAAAGAAACATCACGCCTCCTCCTCCATTATATAAATGCACTAGAGCATCATCACTCCTCCATCACTCCTCCTCCTCCATTATATAAATGCACTAGAGCTACTGTCCCTTGCTCCCTTATCATGCAAAATGATGAAGACGACTGAGAGAATGGGAGACTGTTTGTGGAGAAGAACCTTAATAACACAACCCAAGCACAGAACACCAACTCTTGCCTTATAAAACTGACTAAATTATATGACTGGGAGACGGAAATCAGATAAGGCAGAGAACGGTAAGCTGACTTAATACTTTTTGCATTATCAGAGAAAGGGCCTGCTACTAGTGTACACGTTGGAGAAAAATAATTTTTGGGGAACCTGCTTCAATGGAATAAAGAATTTCCTGGGGCAAAAAAAATACAGTTACAGTGAGAGGAAAACTTCAAAGTTACCATATATGTTACCACATTGACCAGCACTAGGACCTGCCAATAATGGAAAGATTAATTGACGCATCCCTTTTTTCCGAGGGGCGCATCTACGTCAATAGTTTTCTCTGGGAAGGGAGGGGGAAACATGGTAGAAGAGTTCATAAACAATATTTCCACTGTTATGTAAAGAAACCTGACCATAACATTAAAGGGGCACAGAGACAACATTTTTTTCGTGAGATAAGGAGAGTAGTAAAGGGTTATGTTGTTATGTGAACACAGAAAAACACGACAGTTTTAATTCCTTCGTATTCTTGTCATAATAACAACACAAACGCGGACTGGAGGTGGGCGTGATCGGAAACATTATGTGGTATGTAAAAACTGATCTTGCCATAATCCAAACAGTATGAGATTCAAGGCCAAACGTAACCTAGTTGGGTAATAGGGGAGGTAGGAAGGTGAAAAGTAGGAAGTGAAGTAGCGAGGGAGGCAGCGAACACACATACGACAGAAGAGGAGAGAAAACAAACAGAAGGAGAGAAGGGAAGGGAGATAGATAAATACTGTAGAAGGAAAAGACACAAGGTGGAAGAAATAGGCAAGAGAGATGGCCAGAAAACGGGTCAAGATTAGAGATTAGCAATCCCGCAATGTGGCTCAAACTATGTGAGAAGGCTTGTCTGTAGTCATGAGCCGTTCTGATTCGACTGGTAAGCACATCAAAGCCTTCCCCACCAGAGAGATGTTGGCGAACTTATTGTAATGTACAAGGCCAATGTTCCCGAGGTTCCTCATCTTGCCCATCTTAGTGGAGAAGCAGAAGTTGACACTTAAAACACAAGGCGCTCAGCAGTCAACAACCTCATGCTATTTGTGCTTTTCTCAAGAATATAACTCCATCATCGATCAATCATTACTAGGCTGATTCGTATTTGAGACATGTGTACTAAACACGTAGATACCCATGATCTCAAGGCCGCCAACCACATGAAGGCTTCAACATACAGTTGGCTCTTAGTCAATCTTATTTCTTAGATAATAGTCACAATTCCATCCTTAGCCTAGCATATGACTCCTCCTTCATAAGAGTTGTTCTCGATCAGTAAGTTTTGTTTTCGTTAATGCAATTCTTTTTGCCATCATGATAAACATAGACGGAAATAGGCAGGGGTTAGTGTGAATAGGATTTGGTAGTTTCAGGGTGAATTTATTGGTGATACGAACTTAAGAGAGCGAGGACAGATTTCCGCCAAGAAGGTTGATGACGTTGGAATGATCTTAAAGTCAAAAATAATTTATAGTCACAAGTTAAGATCCACCAGTTCATCCTAAGATTCACTACACCTATATGATACTTATTCTGCACTGTGTATTGTTTTGGACTGAAACATTATCAGTTTCTTCGTTGAGTAAGCAAGAAGGTAGCATGAAGTGATGGATATTGTTATACCCAATCCTTTAAGAGTTTCGGATCTCTTATGGAACATTCTGGGAAATAAAAGCAACAGCTGGCAGAGGAAGGTAAAAGAATGACGTCACCATAAGCCTATAGGAAGAGGCTGAGGTGTGACGTGGCTGAAGGTGGGGCCCCATGATTAGCTAAGACTCAACGTGAGTGTGTGGCTGAGAGGGAAATAGCAGCATTTTGGTGTACGTCGACTTTGCTGTTGAAATTCTACCAGTAACAACTAGGAAGAGGCCTGTGAATCGTGACAAGAGAGGAGACGTCCATCTCTGAGATGTGACCACCTCTCACTTGCGCTATCGCAGGGTAGTACAGGAAGGGCATTTACCAGCGCCGCAGTGAATTCCTCCACCTTGTGAAGGTCATGGGTCTTGTTTACGTTAGTGCGTGGTCTTTCCTCCTTCTTTGCTCTGTAGATTTTCCGGGGCTCGAACTTTACTCTGCAAACGACGAGAGAATGATCGGTGTCGCAATCTGCGCTCTGGAAGCTGGGGGTTTGTTTGACGTTTCTCAGATTGTTACGCCCCGTAAGCACCAGGTCGAGTTGATGCCAATGCTTTGATCTGGGGTGTCTCCAGAAAACCTTATGCTGGGGTTTGATGTCGAAGAAGGAATTGGTGATGCAGAGATCATGACGGCAGCAGAATTACAGGAGGCGCTGCCCACTCTCATTCATCTTCCCAAATCCAAACTGGCCCAGGCAGGAAGGCCAAGAGCTGTGATCAGAACCAACTCTTGCATTAAAATCTCCCAGGAGGAAGACTGGCTCTTGTTGAGGTATGTCTCTGAGAGTTAGGCCGAGGTCATCATAGAATTCGTCCTTCGCTTCGGTAGAGAAGGTCAGTGTTGGTGCATAGGCATTGATGAGGCTGACCATTCCTGCTGCTGTATGAAGCTGAAGTTTGATGATCCTTGCAGATCCCTCCGTGGGCGGTACTTTGGACCCTAACAACCTGTTCCTGATGGCAAAGCCAACGCCATGCTCCCTTACCTCTTCTGGTGGTTTGCCCTGCCAGAAGAAGGTAAAGGCCTTCTCCCGTATGCTGCCGGTTGCGGGCAGACGTGTCTCCTGCAGGGCGACTATGTCCATCTGGAGCCTGCGCAGTTCATTGTTGATCACAGCTGTCTTGTATGCGTCGTTCACCTCCAGTAGATCTTCCGAGAGACCCGGTGTCATGGTCCTTACATTCCATGTGCCCAGTTTGAGAGCTGGGTGGCTCTATGTTTATTTTCTTTTGCCTGGTGCATGGTTGACGATCCGCTTATTGGATTGTGGCCTAAGCCCCACGCACCCAGTGGAGCAGGCGGACCGTGGCGGGATAGCACCTGCTGGGGGCTGGGGGCTGCTCAGCGTGAGGCGGGCGGTAGCTGTCCTATGAAATCGGAAGATTTCTCCCACCGACGGAAGCAACCCCCTAGCGCCTCACTCTTCGCCAATTGAGTGGTAGGCTTATCACCGGTAACTGTCGCTTCCTGTGTTGAGCCATCGCCATGGCGATACTGGAGTGTCCTCTCCAGGGCACAGGCTTGGGCAGTAATTATGGAGGACCAGCTGTTACCCATGCAGCAGATCCACCCTCTACACGCCACCGATGTGATCCAAGGGAAAGGCAGACGCCGATTCGCTTGGGACCAGTGTCGTCGCAGGAGTTGCCAGAATGTAGCTGTAAACAGCTGCAAGCTGCCTTAGGGTCTCCAACTCCGGATTTTTCCTCAGGGTTAACTCCCCGAAGTCTTTCCCATGAGTGGGTTTAGCCACAAGACAGAAGAGGTTTAAATTCTGGATTTTCCTTCCCCTAGATGAGCTGCCTTCCCAGGCTAACGAGTCCCATGTGCCCAAAGCAACTGCTTTTATGGCGCCAGAGGCCCGCCTTCGCCCCTTCTCCTGTTGGTAGAAGCAGTTCCACCAGGCCTGAGCCACACGTGCAGGCCAGGAGCTGGACTTGGTTGTCAAAGGCCATTTGAGACGCACGCCATCAGGGGCACTTTACAGGCTGTGGGGAGCCTGTATCTCTATAACCCTTTCCCCCGACTATAACAACCCTTGGAACCAACCTTGGAACCAAACCCTTTGAGTTTGTAGTGCTAAGCATAATGCACCAATGAAATTTCGTGTTAATTGTGTGTGGCCGCTGTCTCTGGCGTGCACCCCCCTCCCCTTCAATAGCCTCTCGCAGGTCTCGCCTGCCTATCCAGTAACCAACTCCCTGTGCTGGACCTGACGCCTACCGTTCTCCTACGCCCAACGTCACTCCACGCCATCTGTCACCCCACGCCCACCATCACCCTATGCCGATTGTCATCCCGCTCCCACCGTCATCACACGCCCACACCCTTCACACGCCCTGCGGCTACCCCCACCATGAAGGGAGGAAGACGGATGCATGTAGTGTGGTCAAGAGAGGGGGTTCACCCGTGTGTCAATGAATGTTTGAAAAAGATATGTCGTGTCTAGTTTTGTGGTGAACATAGCGAGCATATTGTCATGAGTGCATCACACACTCAGTGAGCCAGAATACGTTCATCAATGTGTAGTGATATAAAGTAATCATCCCAGAATTGAATATTACCCTAAACCCCTTTCCTCCACTCCTAGTGTATAGTGTCTTCCATCCCCATTGTACCCGCTCCTCCGTCCTCCTCCCTCCACCGATCAGGCGGTCACGCCCTTCCTCACTGCCCGGGCCAGGGCACAGCCTCCCATGCATCCCTACCCCCCTGGCATCTAGACATGGCGCATGTTGTAGGGAGCTACAAGGATTCTCCCAGACAGGAGGGAGAGATAAATACTCTATTTGCAAGGTGATAACCAAACCATCAAATGATATAGTAGAAGTGACCGCTGCCAGCCAAGGTACTCCCAACACAGCCAAACAAAGAAGAGGCAAATGCAGGGTTTATAGGGACAGCATCAGCATCAACTCCATCTCTAGAGTAATACACCAGCATGGTAACTGTGCTGGGTTAGGGAGGCCTCCCGTGGAGGGAGGCAGCACTCAGGAGACAAATGCACCAGTACACATCACAACAGATTTATAGCAACAAACGACCTGCTAGAGGTGATTAAAGCAACCTGAACCAGAACCCTCGCACACATCCACCTCCCGCCCATTTGCTGCCGGGAAATACACGGATCTCATTAGAAATACCGGACCTCATCAGAAAAGTCAACAGAAGGTCCAGTGCCCTTGATATACCGGATACCATCAAAGCATGGCACAGTTTGCTAACTTTTTGGAAATGCATATTTTTTGTGTACCAGACAGAGGAAGCAAGACAATAGCCTCATCCGTCAACAAAGCAATTATGTATTTTTCCTAGGGATGAGAGCGAAATTTGCCTCCCAAAACACCGCGCAACAGACAACAGGAAATTAAGTAGTCATATCAGCAAGAAAATTGAAGAAGGAAATACAGTGGGGCACTCAGGTTGATCACAAGTGAGGACAAAATTTTACCCAGTGATGAAACACTGAAAAAACACCCCCTCAGGCAAGTAGAGGGACCTCCCTCGTTGGTCAGGGTCTCCCCCAAACCAGGAACCTCTCGTCCTCCGAGAGTCAGATGTTTATAAAGCTATTGTTTTATTTCCCCCGGGCTTCTCAGGAAGCTACACAGGGGTCAACAAGTCAAGGAAACTGTTAACTCTGTTCTTGGTCCTGGGAGCCGGTCGGCCGAGCGGACAGCACGCTGGACTTGGTACAGTTGCAGAGGCGCTCCAATCACAAATCACAACGTTTGTTAACAACTGCCTCACCGGGTTAATTCCTGTCAAAATCAAACCTTTTCTTTAGTGAATCCCTATGTGCCCTGAAAAAAGAAGGATAGAGGGATCAGACCCACTGCCGTTAGTAATAACCTTTGCCACCTAGTTGCAAAGGCTGATGTCAGTAGTATGAGAATGGAAGCAGCAACCATGCTGCAACCCAACCAGCTAAGGGTTTGGGGTCCCCCAAGGCTGTGAAGCAGCAGCCTATGCTGCATGTACCTTCATTAGTTCTTTTACCGAAGACAAGGCAGTAGTAAATTAGATATCAACAAGTTTTCAACTGGTCAAAAGAGAAGTAGTCCTCCCTGCAGTCAAGGAACATTGCTGATGCATTCTCCCTTTTGTGTCAGCAGGGTACAGCAAAGACTCAACGCTCATTTTTGGCGAACACGAACTCCCCTCAGCAGATGTAATTCAACAGGGAGATCCCCTTGCACCCTTCCTATTTTGCAAAACGGTTCGATAAATCACAAGTAGACTGTCCAGTAAACTCAACATCTGGTTCCTAAATGATGGCACTCTGGCAGGCACACAAGACCCTGCTGGAAGACCTGCAGCTGGTGAAGTCACAGGGTAAGACCCTGGGTCTCGTCCTTAACCCCCTCCAAGTGCGATATTATTTCATCCAGCGAGGCAGTCATTAATGCAGTGAAATCAGTTTTCCGGAAGTCGCAGTCATTGAACCCTATGACAGCACACTACTTGGAGCACCTTTAGGCCACAATGCCATTGCGG